>NC_074670.1:10618126-10628859 GCF_029448725.1 Salvelinus fontinalis
CCTCCAGGAGACAGGGAGAGATGGAGCTGAGCTGATGGTGGGAGCCTCCAGGAGACAGGGAGAGATGGAACTGAGCTGATGGTGGGATCCTCCAGGAGACAGGGAGAGATGGAGCTGAGCTGATGGTGGGAGCCTCCAGGAGACAGGGAGAGATGGAGCTGAGCTGATGGTGGGAGCCTCCAGGAGACAGGGAGACATGGAGCTGAGCTGATGGTGGGATCCTCCAGGAGACAGGGAGAGATGGAGCTGAGCTGATGGTGGGATCCTCCAGGAGACAGGGAGAGATGGAGCTGAGCTGATGGTGGGATCTTCCAGGAGAGATGGAGCTGAGCTGATGGTGGGAGCCTCTAGGAGAGAGGGAGAGATGGAGCTGAGCTGATGGTGGGATCCTCCAGGAGACAGGGAGAGATGGAGCTGAGCTGATGGTGGGATCTTCCAGGAGAGATGGAGCTGAGCTGATGGTGGGAGCCTCCAGGAGACAGGGAGAGATGGAGCTGAGCTGATGGTGGGATCCTCCAGGAGACAGGGAGAGATGGAGCTGAGCTGATGGTGGGATCCTCCAGGAGACAGGGAGAGATGGAGCTGAGCTGATGGTGGGATCTTCCAGGAGAGATGGAGCTGAGCTGATGGTGGGATCCTCCAGGAGACAGGGAGAGATGGAGCTGAGCTGATGGTGGGATCCTCCAGGAGACAGGGAGAGATGGAGCTGAGCTGATGGTGGGATCCTCCAGGAGACAGGGAGAGATGGAGCTGAGCTGATGGTGGGATCCTCCAGGAGACAGGGAGAGATGGAGCTGAGCTGATGGTGGGATCCTCCAGGAGACAGGGAGAGATGGAGCTGAGCTGATGGTGGGATCCTCCAGGAGACAGGGAGAGATGGAGCTGAGCTGATGGTGGGAGCCTCCAGGAGACAGGGAGAGATGGAGCTGAGCTGATGGTGGGATCCTCCAGGAGACAGGGAGAGTACCACATTGCTGCTCTGTTCTGTACAGATAACCTGCCTGATTGGCACAGCTCAAACTAGTGACAGATTAAAGACCCGAATGTTTGTAGCTCTTCACTCAATGTGTGTGTGTGTGTGTGTGTGTGTGTGTGTGTGTGTGTGTGTGTGTGTGTGTGTGTGTGTGTGTGGCAATACTGCTTCTGACAGATAACACACACACACCAACAAATTAGCTAGCTAGACTGGACCATCTCTGGTAGTTCAGTAACTCAGTAAAGGCGTGTCAGGCCTCAAGCCATAATACAGAGGATGAATCTGATCTGACAACACAGAGGAATCTGATCTGACAACAGAGGAGTTAGTGGGAGTGGGGGAATGGCACCCTCCCAATTTCAGGAGTCAGTGGAGTGGGGGAATGGCACCCTCCCAATTCAGACGATAGGGAGGGATGAATACAATGGTGGTGAATGAATACCGTGATTAATATTCTAGATAATTGTTCTATGTAATCTTGAGTAGTGCCCTGTACTGGGCAGTACTGCCTTTCTATGGACGCTGACCCTGTCACCTAGGGGAGTTAGGTTTGGGTCTTAAGCGTTCTGGGACAAATGATGTTGAGAAAATACCATCAAATATGGAATGGAGAATGGAAAATGGTGTTACAGATAGAAGAACCTGGTTCAATCTGGCTAGATCCAAAGTGCATTTGTAATTATGATCAGTACTTTAAAAAAAATATATATATATATATTAAAAAAGGATTTCCCCCCTGCAATTTAAACCAACCAAAGCTCCGAAGTACAGCAATGGCTCATGGCATAATTACATATTTTTCAATATGTTTCCATGGCAACAGGAGGCTGCATCTCACATCAACCACGTGATGAGTAAGTGGCTGATCTTTCTTCTTCAGCAGGGTGTCAAAGGGGGTGAAACAAAGAAGGAACAGAGAGAGGGGGGTGAGAGAGGGGGTGGAGAGGAGAGAGCGAGAGAGAGAGCGGGGGAGAGAGCGAGCAGGTGGGGGGGAGAAAGGGTAGGGGAGAGAGTGGTAGAGAGCGAGAGAGGGGTAAAGAGCGAGAGAGAGGGGAGGAGGGAGAGAGCGAGAGAGAGAGCGGGGGAAAGAGCGAGCAGGTGGGGGGGGGGAAGGGTAGGGGGGAGAGAGAGGAGGAGAGAGCGAGAGAGGGGGGGACAGCATCCCTCATTCTCTCTGTGTGAAGGAGAAAAACGGCCTCTCAGGGCAGCAGCTCTATATTTATCCGACCGCTCATCACTTTGCTTCAGGCCACGGAAGACAGAAACCAGGCAGAATAGAGCGGCCCAGTTTTGTCCTCCTCTTCTCTCTCTCCCACCCTCCTACCCCAGAGGACACTGGGAGCTTTTGTCCTTGCAAAAGAAGTCAAGAACGATCCAAGAGCGGGGCGGAGGGAGGATAGCAGGTGATCTGTGATATTTCACATGTACTGAACACCACAGCATGTAGGGAGCTGCTTCTGAAACCTGAATCACTACTGCAGCTTCGGCTTCAGCACTCGCTAGAAATGTCTTGTCAGTGGTGGGATGCTGTGCTAGAACTCCTGTATCAAAGCCAGGATGTATCAGGTGTGAGGGTTCCCCTTTCTGCTTACTTAGGCTTCACACACACATGTACTATAACGGTATGAATTTCAGCTTTTGGTAGCTTCCCTTCACTCTCCAGGGTGTTGTACTTTTTCAGCTTGACGTTGACAAGGGATTTTTAGTTCTATCCGCCACTCACCTGGGAGATGTACTTCCTCCAGAGAGGCTCCTCCTCATTGATGTCGAACTCATTCCAGCCATGGTAGGCACGGCGACGGGTGACCTCACTGTGGGTCAGGCCGTACTGCAGGTCAGCCTGAGGGAAGGAGCATGGTTACCAACAACAACGGTGTCAGGTGACTAGCGTGTGATGGTGAGATGAGGGGCTCACCCTTCAGTGTGCTGGTGTTGTTTGACAGTTCAGTGATGCTGACTAGGCCTAACTCGTGTCACCTAGCTATCTTAAGATGAATGCACTAACTAAGTCTGGATAAGAGTGTCTGGCTAAACGACTCAAATGTCTATGCACTAATGGTAGTGGAATAAAATGTTCGTAAACTCTACATTTTTCACTGTGCCATACGTACCTGCAGGACACACGTTACTTCGTTCACTGGTAATTCACTGGCCTTTTTTGAAGTTAGTACTGGAACCATGGTCTCATCTTCACATTGGGGTTGTCTCTCGGAAAGCTGCAACAGACAGACAATAACATTAGGAGAAACAAGACATATCCATTATCTTTGTATATAGCCCCGGTATTGGTATTTTATTGTGTTACTATTTTACTTTAGTTTATTTAGCAAATGTTTCTTACTTTTTAAAAAACTCTGTATTGTTAGTTAAGGGCTGGTAAGTAAGCATTTCACAGTAAAGTCTACACCTGTTGTATTCGGCGCATGTGACAAACAATTTGATTTAACACAATCAAAAATGTAATTCCTTACATATTTAGTGCAGTCCAGGCAGCATGATGCTAAAACTACACCCACAGAGATTAGATGGTAGCCCTTGTCATCATGCCATAGCCTTTGCTATATCATAGCTTTAAGACTAAGCCTGCACTTCGCTCCACTATGCTAATGCTAGTTCTGCCATTAGGCCAGATGTTCTACTGACCCCCAGGTTCCGCCAGGCAGCCAAACAATATCACCCATACGAGGTCACCGAGGTCAGGCATACCAGGACTAAGGCACAAACATGTTTCATGACAATAAACAAATCAACAGCTTTTTTGTGATCGCTTTTTCAAAATACAAAAAAAGCATGCTGGGAAAAAGGGTACTTCACAGCAATGTACCATGTGCCAACTGGTTGCAATGCAGAGCTAAGTTATCTAATCCATCAACTGAGGTCCAGCAAAAGGCAGTCTGCTGTGCTCCCTCTGCCAACATAGACAGTCAACACCTGTGGTTACTCGTCAGCCCTCCTCGTCAAACAAACCATGTCCCTCTGTTACCGTAGAGAGGATTGTAGGCAGGCGATGACACAGTAACCGTACAACAGGCAGGGGGATGAATGACCTGTCCTGTGCCTCTTCATCGCCACCCGCCCGCACCTCCTGAGGTATCCAACCAACATCTGTCTGTGTCTCACAACTCCCCCAGAACAACCAAAATCCCACTCCTTCTCCTCCCTCGCCTGGTGTCTTCCCTCTCTCCTCTCCGCCATTTACATGAGACAAAGTATCTTACATAAGTAAGGAGGCTGGAGAGTGTTCTGTTAGCCTGAGAGGATTCCATCTAATTAAGAGTGACAAGAGCTTAAACCTGGATCAGACTCTCTCTGTCTCCCCTCATCTTCACTCCCTCTCCCCTTCTCCCCCCCTCTCAATCCACTCGGTGTAGAATAATGAATGAAAAGGTCACACTTCTTTCTGTGGAACTGAAGAACTCTAGAAGAAAAACTGTAGAGAAGGAGAGGGCCTAGAGGCATGGAGGAGTGAATGAGTAGAGAACCCTCGCTCCTCCTGTCCTCATCCTTCCTCTCTCTTTACCATCTTCCAACCGCTCTTTACTGCTCTCTCTCTTTAGTCTTCTCCCTACTCAGGTTCTGACAAGAGGCAGTAATTCCCACTCTACAGGGTTACTCATTTCCTGGCCAGCCAGATAGGCTAGCTACCTGGAGCAGAGGCATGGCCAGCCAGATAGGCCTACAGGTCTTTCCAAACAAGTTGTGTTCTCATGTACAGATTTAGAATAATGAGGCAAGTCAAAAACCTACTGCTCGATCAATCAAAAAAGCCAACAAAACAAAGGTTTATCTATTTTACACAGAAAGACACTATAGTTCGCTAAATGAAGAGTTAGATTAAGTAGCCTTCTTTAAGGGCCTCCCGGGTGGCGCAGTGATCTAGGGCACTGCATCGCAGCGCTAGCTGCGCCACCAAAGTCTCTGGGTTCGCGCCCAGGCTCTGTCGCAGCCGGCCGCGACCGGGAGGTCCGTGGGGCGACGCACAATTGGCCTAGCGTCGTCCGGGTTAGGGAGGGTTTGGCCGGTAGGGATATCCTTGTCTATAGGAGGATAGATCTCCAGGAACAGAGTTGGAGTGAAAGCCTACAGGAGGATAGATCTCCAGGAACAGAGTTGGAGAGCTCTGGTCTAGATGTAACGCTGTGCTTCAGGCGTTGCTGGAGGCCTATCCTATGAGGACAATCTGAAGAAGTGTAAGGTGTGCTATGCTTCAACCATGACCTTAACCCCTGCAATAGAAAAAAAAGCTCCTTACGGGTGTGACAAGTTCTCCAGCAAACCTTTTTTCAAGTGGTGACTAGCGAGCCAATCCATTCTCTCGGCTACACTGACAGAATGGGATCCTCTAACATTCTGAGAGGCAAAGGGGTAGAGGGAGAGAGGCGGAAGGGTAGAGGGAGAGAGGCGGAAGGGTAGAGGGAGAGAGGCGGAAGGGTAGAGGGAGAGAGGCGGAAGGGTAGAGGGAGAGAGGCGGAAGGGTAGAGGGAGAGAGGCGGAAGGGTAGAGGGAGAGAGGCGGAAGGGTAGAGGGAGAGAGGCGGAAGGGTAGAGGGAGAGAGGCGGAAGGGTAGAGGGAGAGAGGCGGAAGGGTAGAGGGAGAGAGGCGGAAGGGTAGAGGGAGAGAGGCGGAAGGGTAGAGGGAGAGGGGCGGAAGGGTAGAGGGAGAGGGGCGGAAGGGTAGAGGGAGAGGGGCGGAAGGGTAGAGGGAGAGGGGCGGAAGGGTAGAGGGAGAGGGGCGGAAGGGTAGAGGGAGAGGGGCGGAAGGGTAGAGGGAGAGAGGCGGAAGGGTAGAGGGAGAGAGGCGGAAGGGTAGAGGGAGAGAGGTGGAGACGGGTGGGGGATTTGTCCATAACATGGATGTGTCCTCTGGTTGAGTATTCTGACTTACTTCATTCTTCTTCTTTTATACATGCAACTCTTCACCTGTCTGTGTAATTTAGTGTCCAGTTGAAATGACATGTTATTACAGTTAGGCTTATACCATGGCTTGGCTGAATACTCCATTCTGATTGGTCGAGAGAGTGTTGTATTTTATGATATACGCAACACAAAACCTGCTATACTGTAGAACGCCACACCAGGCAGCGGCAAGTTGATACCGTGAGAAAGGGGCTTTGAAAGAAAGATGAGGGTGGTGATAAGGCTAGGTTACTGCTGTACGCTGACTCACCTTCCCCTATGCTCACTACCAGCTTCTTAGTGTAAACACAGAGTCAAATCAAACAAACGTAGTTATACGTCAGCGTTTCTACTCTCGCTTCAGAACAACTGTGATCAGGAAGACAAAGGAGGAAGGATTTTCCATACTACAATTTGATCACAAGTTAATTCATCCACTCCATCCTGTGTCCCTGACTGTGTCAATCCATCACATTTCACTCCACATCTCCTTGTCAATCCATCTTGTTGGAGACCCCTGCGTAAAACTAACCCTATATGGACACAGTGACAGACAGACTAACCTTACGGACACAGTGACAGACTAACCCTATGGACACAGTGCAAACAACAGTGCTGTTAATTTGACTAAACTTTCTAACCCATTGGCCAACCGCATTTAGGCTATGTTACCACCAAGCCAACCGCATTTAGGCTATGTTACCACCAAGCCAACCGCATTTAGGCTATGTTACCACCAAGCCAACCGCATTTAGGCTATGTTACCACCAAGCCAACCGCATTTAGGCTATGTTACCTCCAAGCCAACCGCATTTAGGCTATGTTACCTCCAAGCCAACAGCATTTAGGCTATGTTACCTCCAAGCCAACCGCATTTAGGCTATGTTACCACCAAGCCAACCGCATTTAGGCTATGTTACCTCCAAGCCAACATCATTTAGACTATGTTACCACCAAGCCAACCGCATTTAGGCTATGTTACCACCAAGCCAACCGCATTTAGGCTATGTTACCTCCAAGCCAACAGCATTTAGGCTAAGCCAACAAAGAGAACTCAGTAACCTTGCCCACAGAGAACCAAACACACAGATGCAATCTGTCTTGCACACACACAAAAGGTGTTGGATCCAAGTCCATTGTAGGACCAAGCAGGCCAGGGTTCAAATGCATGGACTATTTAAATGGTTGTATTTAAAAATACATTTGTCTGTGTATTTCAGTATTTTCAAATACATGCCCAAACACTCCAAGTTTATTTACAAATACATTCTAATATTCAAATACTTGTATTTTCAAGGAGAAAATATCTAAATACTTACAAAATGTCTTTGAAATAAGGCTTTATTGAAATACCCTAAATGGTATTTGAACCCTGGTCTGTTGACAGTAGTGCATTCATCATAAGGTAGCTAGGTGAGAGAACAACATACTACAGGTGTTGTTTCCTGGTCCAGGTCGGTTATTATCTTTGTAAATAAGGCTGCTACCTGTCAATATCAACAGGTTGAGTGGCTGAATCACAGTCCGGGGAATCTGTTTCTCCCCCTTTCTCAAGCAAACAAAGAGAAAATCAGTAGCCTATCACACAGAGAATCAAACACACAACTGCAAATTGTCTCACACACACCCTCTCTCACAAAAAGACTGGCTAGACTTGACAGACTGCACATACTATTATAGGTGTAGTTACCGGGTCCTGGTTGGCCATTATCGTTGTAGATCAGGCTGCTACCTGTCAATATCAACAGGTTGACTGGCTGAATTAGTTTGTCTCTCTCAAGCTGATAAGAGGCAAAGGTACAATCGGAGTATTGTGCTTCCACAGGGTCTGATCTGAACATGGTCAACACACGCCTACTTTAACACACGCCTACTGAGTAGCCATAAGGAGGAGGAGCACCAGGAACAAAGAGGAGCAACCAGGTCAAATAACAAGACCCGTTGACAGGTCAATGGAAAGGAGAGATCAGATCAAACAAGACATTGTGAGAGGTCAATGGAAAGGAGAGATCAGATCAAACAAGACATTGTGAGAGGTCAATGGAAAGGAGAGATCAGATCAAACAAGACATTGTGAGAGGTCAATGGAAAGGAGAGATCAGATCAAACAAGACATTGTGAGAGGTCAATGGAAAGGAGAGATCCGATCAAACAAGACATTGTGAGAGGTCAATGGAAAGGAGAGATCCGATCAAACAAGACATTGTGAGAGGTCAATGGAAAGGAGAGATCCGATCAAACAAGACCCGTTGACAGGTCAATGGAAAGGAGAGATCCGATCAAACAAGACATCGTGAGAGGTCAATGGAAAGGAGAGATCCGATCAAACAAGACCCGTTGACAGGTCAATGGAAAGGAGAGATCCGATCAAACAAGACATTGTGAGAGGTCAATGGAAAGGAGAGATCAGATCAAACAAGACATTGTGAGAGGTCAATGGAAAGGAGAGATCAGATCAAACAAGACCCGTTGACAGGTCAATGGAAAGGAGAGATCAGATCAAACAAGACATTGTGAGAGGTCAATGGAAAGGAGAGATCAGATCAAACAAGACATTGTGAGAGGTCAATGGAAAGGAGAGATCAGATCAAACAAGACATTGTGAGAGGTCAATGGAAAGGAGAGATCAGATCAAACAAGACATTGTGAGAGGTCAATGGAAAGGAGAGATCAGATCAAACAAGACCCGTTGACAGGTCAATGGAAAGGAGAGATCAGATCAAACAAGACCCGTTGACAGGTCAATGGAAAGGAGAGATCAGATCAAACAAGACCCGTTGACAGGTCAATGGAAAGGAGAGATCAGATCAAACAAGACATTGTGAGAGGTCAATGGAAAGGAGAGATCAGATCAAACAAGACATTGTGAGAGGTCAATGGAAAGGAGAGATCCGATCAAACAAGACCCGTTGACAGGTCAATGGAAAGGAGAGATCCGATCAAACAAGACCCGTTGACAGGTCAATGGAAAGGAGAGATCAGATCAAACAAGACCCGTTGACAGGTCAATGGAAAGGAGAGATCAGATCAAACAAGACATTGTGAGAGGTCAATGGAAAAGAGAGATCAGATCAAACAAGACCCGTTGACAGGTCAATGGAAAGGAGAGATCCGATCAAACAAGACCCGTTGACAGGTCAATGGAAAGGAGAGATCCGATCAAACAAGACATCGTGAGAGGTCAATGGAAAGGAGAGATCCGATCAAACAAGACCCGTTGACAGGTCAATGGAAAGGAGAGATCCGATCAAACAAGACATTGTGAGAGGTCAATGGAAAGGAGAGATCAGATCAAACAAGACATTGTGAGAGGTCAATGGAAAGGAGAGATCAGATCAAACAAGACCCGTTGACAGGTCAATGGAAAGGAGAGATCAGATCAAACAAGACATTGTGAGAGGTCAATGGAAAGGAGAGATCAGATCAAACAAGACATTGTGAGAGGTCAATGGAAAGGAGAGATCAGATCAAACAAGACATTGTGAGAGGTCAATGGAAAGGAGAGATCAGATCAAACAAGACATTGTGAGAGGTCAATGGAAAGGAGAGATCAGATCAAACAAGACATTGTGAGAGGTCAATGGAAAGGAGAGATCAGATCAAACAAGACATTGTGAGAGGTCAATGGAAAGGAGAGATCAGATCAAACAAGACATTGTGAGAGGTCAATGGAAAGGAGAGATCAGATCAAACAAGACATTGTGAGAGGTCAATGGAAAGGAGAGATCAGATCAAACAAGACATTGTGAGAGGTCAATGGAAAGGAGAGATCAGATCAAACAAGACATTGTGAGAGGTCAATGGAAAGGAGAGATCCGATCAAACAAGACATTGTGAGAGGTCAATGGAAAGGAGAGATCCGATCAAACAAGACCCGTTGACAGGTCAATGGAAAGGAGAGATCCGATCAAACAAGACCCGTTGACAGGTCAATGGAAAGGAGAGATCAGATCAAACAAGACATTGTGAGAGGTCAATGGAAAGGAGAGATCAGATCAAACAAGACATTGTGAGAGGTCAATGGAAAGGAGAGATCAGATCAAACAAGACCCGTTGACAGGTCAATGGAAAGGAGAGATCAGATCAAACAAGACCCGTTGACAGGTCAATGGAAAGGAGAGATCAGATCAAACAAGACCCGTTGACAGGTCAATGGAAAGGAGAGATCAGATCAAACAAGACATTGTGAAAGGTCAATGGAAAGGAGAGATCAGATCAAACAAGACATTGTGAGAGGTCAATGGAAAGGAGAGATCAGATCAAACAAGACATTGTGAGAGGTCAATGGAAAGGAGAGATCAGATCAAACAAGACATTGTGAGAGGTCAATGGAAAGGAGAGATCAGATCAAACAAGACATTGTGAGAGGTCAATGGAAAGGAGAGATCAGATCAAACAAGACCCGTTGACAGGTCAATGGAAAGGAGAGATCAGATCAAACAAGACCCGTTGACAGGTCAATGGAAAGGAGAGATCAGATCAAACAAGACCCGTTGACAGGTCAATGGATAGGAGAGATCCGATCAAACAAGACATTGTGAGAGGTCAATGGAAAGGAGAGATCCGATCAAACAAGACATTGTGAGAGGTCAATGGAAAGGAGAGATCCGATCAAACAAGACATTGTGAGAGGTCAATGGAAAGGAGAGATCAGATCAAACAAGACCCGTGTGAGAGGTCAATGGAAAGGAGAGATCAGATCAAACAAGACCCGTTGACAGGTCAATGGAAAGGAGAGATCAGATCAAACAAGACCCGTTGACAGGTCAATGGAAAGGAGAGATCAGATCAAACAAGACCCGTTGACAGGTCAATGGAAAGGAGAGATCAGATCAAACAAGACCCGTTGACAGGTCAATGGA
>NC_074670.1:10929359-11036859 GCF_029448725.1 Salvelinus fontinalis
TGTTTCACCCTATACAAGCACTGTGCTGCACCCTCACCCGTGCTGCACAGGAGTCAGACCAGATGACTACCCTGTCTGGCCCCACCTCCTCCACCCACTCTGCAGCCAATAGTATGGCCAACAACTCCATTGTAAAAACAGATAAATGATCCGTTGCTCTGTTCGTCACTGCCACCTTAAACTCAGGAACACTTAAAAGCTGCTCCTGTCCTTCCTGTTTTAGGGTCCTTTGATCCATCTGTGAATATATTCAAGAAAGCATAGCATTGTGTTCTTAAATGTTTACTTACAACTGACTCTACTCCTTCCTCAACATCTCTTACCTTCTCAAGCAACCCTAGATCTATCACTGTCTGAGGGAGAAACCAAGGTGGGATAGCAGGAAGAACAACAGAGGGGCTAAACTCCCTCCCAAACAACCCCATCTCTCTCGCCATGCAATTGCCTATCCACCCAAAGTTGTATTCAGATTTCTGTTCATGATCCCAGCACTCTAGGAGCACCCTTTTAGTAGGATGTGTAACCTTGTGTCCTTGTAGATTTACCCAATATGTCATGGCTAACTGTTGTTTTCTTAACTTTAACAGCATCTCTCCCAAATCTACCTGCATCGCTGCCACCGGGAGGTCCTAAGGGCTCCACAACATGTTCTTAGGGCTTGAGCCTGGATAACATCCAGCTTTTTTAAAGATGTCTGACCTGCTGAGCCATATGCTATACTTCCATAATCCACTGATGACCTTAACAGCGCTATATATATCATTTTCAACACCATTCTATCTGTTACTTCATTCCTGACAGGCAACGCATCACACTCAATATTTTCTTTCCTTTGACAACTACTCAGTTAATATGCTCCGCCCATGTCATTTGAGTGTCAAACCAGACCCCCAAGAACCTAACCCCCCCCCACCACCCTCTCCAGATTCCTTCCATACAGCTTCAAGTATATTTCCTCCCCAACCTTCCTTGGGGAGTACAGTCTGTTTTCTCAACTGAAAACTTGAAGCCCCACCTGAGGGACCACTGCTCTACTTTACGAATCACTTCTTGAACTCTCCTGGCTGTATGGGTAATATTTCTCCCACTCTTCCACAGTGCCCCATCATCTGCAAACAATGACCTCCCATTATCAGGTCTCACCTGGGAGAATACATCATCAATCATAACAGAGAACAACAAAGGACTAATGACACTGCGCTGGGGGGGACCATTATCTAACTTTTCTGACAGAGTTCCCCACCTTCACTTGTATTTATCGCCCCAAAATGAAAATCCTTTATCCAGTTAAAAACCCTTCCTCCAACCCCCATGTTATCCAGGTTGATAAGTAGGCCTTCCTTCCACATCATAAACCTTCTCTACATCAAAGAACGACTACCACCACCTCCTTATTTCCCTGAGCCTTCCATATGACTGACTCTAGGCACAGTGTAGGATCCATCGTTCCCCTGCCTTTCCTGAACCCACTTTGATCTGGTGACATCAGTCCTCAACAGAAAGTACGTCAGCTTTTCTATAGTTTACATACGTGAGATGTCAACGCTATCGGCCTATAGCTTGAAGGACTAGTAAGGTCTTTCCCTGGTTTCCGTATTGACACCACTACTGCCTGTTTCCAACTTCCAGGCAGTTTCCCTTCCTGCCCCACCTTATCGTCAAGGCCCAATACTTTCCCCATTGCAGTGTCACTGAGATGAGCCATCATGATGTAACACATCTCATCCTTCCCAGGAGATGTTACCCCAGCTTTAGCTCTTCATCTCAGCCAACGTAAAAGGGCCATTCAATGTATCCCCCACCATCTCTCTCTGATCCAGGACCCCCGGATGTTCTCCTCTGACCCTCTCTCTCCCATCCTGCTCCTCTTCTGTCAGATGATTTGAGCTGTGCACCTTCACAAATGCCTGGGCTAGCATCTCCCCCTTTTCAGCACAGGGAGATCCCAATCTCTTCTGACCCCACTCATCCTCTTAATCATCCCCCATACCTCTCACACAGGAGTGGTCCTGCCTTTGTTTCCACAGAACTGGTGCCAACACTCCCTCTTAGCTGTCCTAATGATCCCCCTTACAAGCTTGTGCTTGTTTATACTGTATCAGGTGCTGGTAATTATGGGTCCTTTTCAACATTCTGAAAGTCCTGTTCCTACTCTTCACTGCTGCTCTACACTCCACCAGGGGACTTCATTACTCCTTCTCCCCCCTGTACCCATAGGAATCACCTGCATTACTCTTTCTCCCCCCTGTACCCATAGGAATCACCTGCGTTACTCCTTCTCCCCCCTGTACCCATAGGAATCAGCTGCATTACTCTTTCTCCCCCCCTGTACCCATAGAAATCACCTGCCTTGCGACTCCTACTATTGCACCTCTTACTCCCTCATGACTGTTTCTATATCTGGACTGAGATCAACCTGAGACAGCTCCTGTTCACTCAAATCCTGAAACTGATCCCACTCCGCTTCCCCAAATATCCATCTCCTCAATCCATTTCCTACTGATTCTTCCTCCCTCAATCCTACAGTCAACAGGACAGGATAGTGATCACTACCCCCTGTAGATTCCTCCAAAACCTCCCAACTACATCTGCCTGCCATTCAACTTGAGAATAAAGTAAGATCAAGAGCAGATTCCATTCCAGTTACTGGGTCAACCCTGGTTCCCCGCCCGTCATTAAAACTCACAAGGCCTTTCTCATCCAGTAGTTCCTCCAACACTTGTATGTCTCCTATCAGTCTGTAACCCTCCCCAGAGCGTACTATGAGCATTAAAATCCCCCCACCACATTACCCGTCTCCTATCAGTCTGTAACCCTCCCCAGAGCGTACTATGAGCATTAAAATCCCCCCACCACATTACCCGTCTCCTATCAGTCTGTAAGCCTCCCCAGAGCGTACTGAGCATTAAAATCCCCCCACCACATTACCCGTCTCCTATCAGTCTGTAACCCTCCCCAGAGCGTACTGAGCATTAAAATCCCCCCACCACATTACCCGTCTCCTATCAGTCTGTAACCCTCCCCAGAGCGTACTATGAGCATTAAAATCCCCCCACCACATTACCCGTCTCCTATCAGTCTGTAACCCTCCCCAGAGCGTACTATGAGCATTAAAATCCCCCCACCACATTACCCGTCTCCTATCAGTCTGTAACCCTCCCCAGAGCGTACTGAGCATTAAAATCCCCCCACCACATTACCCGTCTCCTATCAGTCTGTAACCCTCCCCAGAGCGTACTGAGCATTAAAATCCCCCCACCACATTACCCGTCTCCTATCAGTCTGTAACCCTCCCCAGAGCGTACTATGAGCATTAAAATCCCCCCACCACATTACCCGTCTCCTATCAGTCTGTAACCCTCCCCAGAGCGTACTATGAGCATTAAAATCCCCCCACCACATTACCCGTCTCCTATCAGTCTGTAACCCTCCCCAGAGCGTACTATGAGCATTAAAATCCCCCCACCACATTACCCGTCTCCTATCAGTCTGTAACCCTCCCCAGAGCGTACTATGAGCATTAAAATCCCCCCACCACATTACCCGTCTCCTATCAGTCTGTAACCCTCCCCAGAGCGTACTATGAGCATTAAAATCCCCCCTACCACATTACCCGTCTCCTATCTTTACCTTCTACATTTCCAAGGACCAGCAACTCTCTTACACGGCTTGTAAAAGTTCACTTTTAGCAGACACAACCTCTCCTACTTCCTCACTCAATCCTAACCTCCCGACCTTTCTATCCATCTCTGCTCCAATCACAGCCCAGTGTTGCTCAACCACCTCCACTGGATGTCTCCCCGTTTCATCAAGATCTTCTCCCTATTTGAAACTGAACGACAATGATTTTCTTAGCACCCCGTTCTGTGACCTCGTCTCATTTTCGTCTTTCAGACTTCCCGGCCAGCACCGCAGGATACAACTCAATAATAGTGGTGCAAGTTATACAATACCATTGGCTATTGCACCATGCAAGAGGTACCGTAGGCCTAAAGAAACATGACAGAGACAAAAGCAGAGTCCTGATTAGTAATACAGCTTTATTGAATAATGGCAGATTTAACAGTTGAATAGTTCATGAGAACTTGACTACTTTAAGATTGTGATAGATGATTCCCCTATGCCAATAAAACACACCAGTGGTCTGCCTATTCCCTAATCCAAACCAAGCAAATGAACACACAAGTAAAAAATAAAAATAAAATTAATTTCCCTGGTTTTAGAGCATTATCCTTGACTCTGGATTCTTGAGTTATAACAGACCCCTTGATTATGACCATTATAAGCACTAAAACACTATTTCAATCATTCTGCCTGATTGTACAGCCGTCTTCATCCATCAGCGTTCCAGTGCATTATGACAACATAACAATGGAACTGGTGTCTACCAAAGACCCATCTCCACAAATGGCAAACATCAATCTCCTCCACTTTGAAAACATCCTCGCAGACAGCCACAGTGCTCAGAGTGACATCAAGGATGTGCACTTGTCACAGTGGCTTCAAGACCACCCGCAAGATATCCAGTTCCTCTCATTTTAATGTTGCTCTAAAATAAAGCAACATCGAGTCAGACTTACTCCATTTCCCTCCAATATCCTGTGAGCTTATCTTCCATATAATACATTGATGGTTTTCAGTAAGTCCATGTTGTTTTGCTTTGGTGGTGTTTCAACGGATTGGCATGCAAGGCTCGGTCTCACGGCAACCGCTCCAAGAGCGCTCTGTTCTGTTTTCAGTCCAGCTTCTGATCCATCAGACAGTCGAGGGTCTAAAGAGGGAGAGGACCCAGCGAGTGTGTGTGCGTGTGAGTGTGTGGTGGCAGGGAGGGTTAGGGTTTGGGGGTTCAGGACTCCTCCATGTCGGCTGGGGGTGAGGATGAGGTCGGGGAGGACGCCTCTGGCTCACCGTCTAGTCCCACCTTTGACGCTGGAAGAGTTTACAAAATAGGTGTAAAATACACTTTCAACCAATTACTAGTATTGGGACAAAGATCAGTCTGCAGTTGTACTCTCTTTGTGGCAGCATTTGAAAACGACAAATAAAACTCACATTTGAAACAAACTGATACATCAAATTCTGAAAACAAAGAAATGAGTTGTAACCAACTACTAAGGCCTTGAAGAGCCAGATACATGTCCACAGCCAGAGAGGAGATGGAGGACATGAGCTCTGTGCTGTCTGTTAGTGGCAGACCTGTCTGACGTCTGGGGAGCCGACAGAGCACACAGGCAATCATTTGAGCCAGGCAGGTGCTGTGTGTGCAGGCATTCAAATAAGGCAACACACGGGCAGGGAAACAGGTCGGTCGGTCTAATTGACCAAGTACAACATGAGATAAGGGTTTGTTCAATGGTAATATGGCAACAGAGTGAACATCCTCCGTGAATATGAACACATGCAGGAGAGTTACATGATACACCGACCTTAGCGGGGCCAGCATCCACTAACTAACACACACAGCGGACAGGCAAGGGGCTCTGAATATGAACGCATGCAGGAGAGTTACATGATACACCGACCTTAGCGGGGCCAGCATCCACTAACTAACACACACAACGGACAGGCAAGGGCTCTAAAATACAATCCGTATTGAGAAGTCAGTTATGATCAAATGATCTACCCTCCACGTCATTAGACAATTATAGATCACGTCATGATTATTCAAAGAAGGTTGAAAACCAGCAAAAACAATAAAGGGTCATTTAGGACAGAACTATGAACTACTTTAAAAAAAGGTATCTGTGACCAACAGATGTATATCTGTGTTCCCAGTTATGTGAAATCCATAGATTAGGGCCTAATTCATTTACTTCAATTGACTGATTTCCTTTTGTGAACTGTACCTTGTAAAATCTTTTCAATTGTTGCATTTATATATTTTTGTTCCGTGTAAGATTGGTACATCCATCCATCTCTGAACTTGTGTTGATAAGTGGCCATTTGTAATGGGAATATTTCAGATGAATAAAGTTCATATTACCACAATACTTATTTATATGTTCTCCCTTTATGTAATACACATGATTTAGAGTGTTTTATTTAGGACACTCATTGTTTATGGGTTGCTGGTCACTAGACTTGATACTGAATGTTATGGATTGTGCTCATATCTGTTGATAGTGATTGGTGCCAGACTGGAGGTACGAGGACACTGATTGTTATTGTATTCTGTAGCACTAGCACATGATGCGGTGACTTCCTACAAGCCTCTCGGCGGGTGTTCACAGAACACTGGTGTTGTGAGATTAGAACATATGGCCTGCTTAGAGAAGGCCAGATGGAAATGTTCCATGCTGGAGATTGTCTCCCTGTTGCAACTTGTATTAAACCGGATTGATTTCTGATTGATTTGATCAATGACTGCTCACCTTCTGGTTCCCATGGAAATTCTCTACTACACCAACAACTCTTAAAGAATATAACTTGTAAATGCCTTCTGAGCTTAGTTACTGAGGTTTGGAACCGCTGGTAAAGACAATGGAAGGAGTGCGAGCCAGTCTAATAAAGGAGAGATCAGGGGGACACACGTGCACAGTGCACCTAAACAACCACACAGTGACGGACTTACAGTGAGATGACAGAATGGATGCTTTCTATTTCTAGTCTTTCTGTGGAAATTTGGGGAAGAATACCTGTCACTGTGCTCCCTAAAACTTTACTAGAAGGTGTATGACAAAAGAGTAACAGATCTTCCATGTGTGGAGCAGTACCTGATTTCCGGACTGTTCTGGGCGTGTTGTTGGCCCCTCCCCCTTCCCCGGTCTTCTTGCTCAACAGACTGTTGAAGAAGTTAGCCAGCACGCCCTCGCTGGTCTGCCCGCCTAATGGCACAGCAGAAACAAACAGACAAAACATCCCAGTTACTCAGCGAACTTGCACAGACAAGGTTGGCAGGTATTGTTTAAAAAAAGAACAGTTAGGCTAATGGTATTATTCCCCATGTATAAAATATACAGTGCATTCAGAAAGTATTCAGACCCCTTTTTCCACATTTTGTTATATTACAGCCTTATTCTAAATAGGCTTGAATAAAAAGAAAATCCTCAATCTACACACAACACCCCAAAATTTTTAGCAAATGTAATCAACATAAAAAACAGAAATACCTTATTTACATAGGTATTCAGACCCTTTGCTATGAGACTCGAAATTGAGCTCAGGTACATCTTGTTTTCATTGATCATCCTTGAGATGTTTCTACAACTTGGAGTCCACTTGTGGTAAATTTAATTGATGATTGGACATGATTTGGAAAGGCTCACACTCGTCTTCATAAGGTCCCACAGTTGACAGTGCATGTTAGAGCAAAAAACCAAGCCATGAGGTCAAAGGAATTGTCCGTAGAGCTCATGAGACAGGATTGTGTTGAGGCACAGATCTGGGGAAGGGTACCAAAACATTTCTGCAGCATTGAAGGTCCCCAAGAACACAGTGACATCTCTCATTATTAAATGGAATAAGTTTGGAACCACCAAGACTCTTCCTAGAGCTGGCCGCAAGTCGAAACTGACCAATCGCGGGAGAAGGGCCTTGTTCAGGGAGGTGACCAAGAACCCGATGGTGACTGACAGAGCGCCAGAGTTCCTCTGTGAAGATGGGAGAACCTTCCAGAAGAACAACCATCTCTGCAGCACTCCACCAATCAGAACTTTATGGTAGAGTGGCCAGACGGAAGCCAATCCTCAGTAAAAGGCACATGACAGCCCGCTTGGAGTTTGCCAAAAGGCACCTAAAGGACTCTCAGACCATGAGGAACAAGATTCTCTGGTCTGATGAAACTAAGATTGAATTCTTTGGCCTGAATGCCAAGCGTCACATCTGGAGGAATCCTGGTACCATCCCTATGGTGAAGCATGGTGGTGACAGCATCATGCTGTGGGGATGTTTTTCAGCTACAGGGACTGGGAGACTAGTCAGGATCGAGGGAAAGATGAACGGAGCAAAGTACAGAGAAATCCTTGATGAAAACCTGCTCCAGAGCGCCCAGGACCTCAGACTGGGGCGAATGTTCACCTTCCAACAAGACAACAACCCTAAGCACACAGCCAAGACAAATGCAGGAGTGGCTTTGGGACAAGTCTCTGGTTCCACTCAAGGACACTCTATATGTCCTTGAGCGGCCCAGCCAGAGCCCGGACATGAACCCTATAGAACATCTCTGAAGATACCTAAAAATAACTGTGCAGCAACGCTCCCCATCAAACCTGACAGAACTTGAGAGGATCTGCAGAGAAAAATGGGAGAAACTCCCCAAATACAGGTGTGCCAAGATTGAAGCGTCATACCCAAAAAAAACTCAAGGCTGTAATCACAGCCAAAGGTGCTTCAACAAAGTACTGAGTAAAGGGTCTGAATACTTATGTAAATGTGATAGTTCCGTTTTATTTATATACGTTGGCAAAAACTTCTACAAACATGTTTTTGTTTGTCATTATGGGGTATTGTGTGTAGATGAATTAGGATTTTTTATTTTATTAAAATCCATTATTTTTTTATGCTGCAACGTAACAAAATGTGTAAAAAGTCAAGGGTCTGAATACTTTCCAAATGCACAGTAGGTGCAAACTTAATACTGGTGCCAAAGCTAATCTTTGTCATTTTAGTAGAATGAGTTATCGGGGATCAATGGTCTCAGTACCTGTTTGCATGGGCATCACATTGGCCACGTTTGCTGTTGCCGAGCGATTTGACACCCGAGGAGAGCCAGTGGGTGCTCTGTTTGTGGTGTCCTGAGATGAGGAGGAGGAGGAGGAATGAAGGAGGGATGATACAGGAACAGTAGAGAGAAGAGAGGATGAGAAGGGAGGGGAGAGAAAGAGAAGAGACAGGAAGGAGTAGAGGATCATTAATTGCATATATCAGAAGATTACCATGAAGTCTTTAGGTGCTTTACAGTAGCATGTTTCCCCAGACACTTACCACTGGTCTGCCTGCTGCCGCGGGGGGCTGCTTAGACAACAGGGTCTGTTAATAGACAACACAGAGCATGTCAGTGTGAGAGTCCAGATAGAGTCTGAAGCCCTTAATACGACTAACCTAATTCATATGGCAACTGGCAGAAATAAACTGTTATCACAGCTGATGTCAGATTAGCATTATGCAATATTATCAAAGTAATGTTTTGGGTCATACCAGCTGTACAAATATATACTGTACATTCTCACTTACCTGAAGCTTTAGGAGAAAGACTTGGTCATCCTCCGCACCTAGTTCCTTTTCATGTACAAACTGCACAAAAAAACTAATCATAAACAAACACATACCTATATACCCTTTCTCCACAAAATGACATGCAAGTCATCCTAATGTGTTAGTTTAGTGTACATCCGATTAAGTACATATTTGCCTGGTCTTGGCACTGTAATCCGAGTACAGCCAGGCTCATCCTGGTAATCTGATGTTATTTGAGATTATGGTACTCATCCCGGGGCCCATTAAAGTCCAGAGAGGACTGGAGAGAGCAAACACCCAGAATCCCCCAGTCCACCCAGGCACAGCACCAACCCAGCATGCCAGTAGTAACCTCTGACCCTGATCAGGGCTAAGGATTTTGGATTCAGTCACAATTTCAATCAACTCCAAGATACTACCCCTAGAGTGTAGGTCAGTTAAAAGGTCTGTTAAATTACACTTGTTTCTAATAGATCATGTCTGTGCCAAAAATAAGAAGATCTGGGAGTGATATTACCTTTCTAACAGGAGGCTGGATGATAACTTCCTCAAACTTGTCTTCCCTTTTCAACGACTGAAAGTTTTCATATAAAATAGCAACCTTTTTTTCATTATCCCATCCTGATGGGCTGGAAGACAATGAACCACAAAACCATTAAAAAAGATATATATAGAAAATAACTAATGTCATTGTCAACAGCACATGAGAAAAAGTCTAAATGTTTCATTAGTGAGAAGACAGTCACACTTACATGAATACGGAGTCTTTGTCCACCACCTGGGCCAGCATGTCAAAGGGAAACCCGTATAATCTATGGACCAGGTATTTATACAATAGGTCTAGATTTTTGTTTTCCTTCATTGATGTGTATAGCAGCGCTGCACCATCTGAGAGGCCACCACTTGTCAAGGATAATATCATTGCTAGAATGGCCAACGATATCTTAAAGACCCCTCTACTACCTAGCTAAGAAAAACCATGCTCACTTCACACAAGAAAGAAAAACATGAAACTGGTGCCTGCATATCGTTGGTACATCTAAGAAAATATGAAAATACATTAGTTTGAAAGAATAAGGCCAGAGGAATGGCAACTGTTAGGTGAGGAAAGCAGTCGGTGAGGCAGAAGGATACACTGCAGGCAGAAGTGTCGAATGTGAGACTGGATGAAGTCAAAGTGTTCTTCCCGGTAGTCATGCTCTTTCTCTAGACTGAGAAATGTGTCACACTGCAAAGGAGGGAAGTGAAGAGAGGGAAAGAGAATACTGAGAGAGAGAGAGGGTAAGCCACACAAGACAAGAATGAAAAAGAAATTGAAAGCGGAGGAAATGAGAAATAGTGTAAAACAAAATGACAGATTTTCCGTCCTTTATACACATTTATGAATAAAGAAACCATACCAATTCCACTGAAAGTATCCTTTATACACATGTATGAATAAAGAAACCATACCAATTCCACTGAAAGTATCCTTTATACACATGTATGAATAAAGAAACCATACCAATGCCACTGAAAGTATCCTTTATAAGTTGAGTTAACAAGGCAAGTTAATTTCTTTCCCTAATGCCAGAGGTTTGACCACCTTACCTTTGTACACACCACCATAACAGGCACGCCCAGGTTGTGTGTGAGTGTGTTCTCTCCCAAGGGAAGCACCACACACTCCTCGTCAGCCTCCCCAGCCACGGGGTTCCTCCTCTTGGGAGAGGCGCTGTGGTCGCCCCCTGGCTCTGTGTACTCCTGGAACTGTCGGACCACTAGCGGTAGGGGAGAGGGTGGAAGAGATTCCGTTTTAGAGTGCTATTTTACCCTTTTTAATTCAAACTCAGAACAATTCATCTCGATTAACTTTATAGTTTACATCTCAAGGCTAATCAAAGTTGTAAAGAAATACTGTTGAAGTAGCTATTTCAGTCTTTAATGTTATAAAGTAAGAATGTCTCTCTCGCAGATTCATAGACGTACATCTCTGTTCCATGTCCCTCAGTGTCTCTGGGTTGACTCGGAGCTTGTCGATGTGTTCTCGTAGCACACTGGCCCACTTCTGCAGAGAGTCCAGCACCGTCCACGGCCTGGACATGTCCACTACCAGCAGGGCCATAGTGTCGGCCATGTTCTCACCACACACAGCAAACTTCTGGAGGCCTTTGTGGTACAGGTCACCGTCCAGAATCCATGCGTTACACATAGCATGATCTGCACAGACACACACAGTTTGGGGTCAATTTACACCAAAAAGGAGAAATTGTACCAGGCTATCCTATTGATCGCTACTGACCCATCATACACTGACACCCAAGCTATA
Organism: Salvelinus fontinalis; assembly: GCF_029448725.1. Taxonomy (NCBI): domain Eukaryota; kingdom Metazoa; phylum Chordata; class Actinopteri; order Salmoniformes; family Salmonidae; genus Salvelinus; species Salvelinus fontinalis. The sequence continues at coordinate 10,940,842 of NC_074670.1, forward strand.
TTATGAACTCAAACAAATCATCAATCTTGTTTCATTGTTTTCTCATTATGTCCAAAAGACACACTTACCATCGATGTCATCATCGTGAACGTTAAAGTACAGGTACTCCAGTCCTCTGCCTTTCATGTATTCTTCAACTCCCTGCAGTTTGGCTATGAGAGTGGTCTTCCCTGCCCCCGTCTCACCTGCATACATGAAACACATACGTGCAGGTAAACTGCATGCTAAGCAAAACCATTCAAATCAGTTATAGCCTACTGTAGGCTACATGAGGCCTTTAGGTCAGTTGCCTACATGAGGCCTTTAGGTCAGTTGCCTACATGAGGCCTTTAGGTCAGTTGCCTACTGTAGGCTACATGAGGCCTTTAGGTCAGTTGCCTACTGTAGGCTACATGAGGCCTTTAGGTCAGTTGCCTACTGTAGGCTACATGAGGCCTTTAGGTCAGTTGCCTACTGTAGGCTACATGAGGCCTTTAGGTCAGTTGCCTACTGTAGGCTACATGAGGCCTTTAGGTCAGTTGCCTACTGTAGGCTACATGAGGCCTTTAGGTCAGTTGCCTACTGTAGGCTACATGAGGCCTTTAGGTCAGTTGTCTACTGTAGGCTACATGAGGCCTTTAGGTCAGTTGCCTACTGTAGGCTACATGAGGCCTTTAGGTCAGTTGCCTACTGTAGGCTACATGAGGCCTTTAGGTCAGTTGCCTACTGTGGCCAGTGCTCTAGGCACAGTGCTCTAGGCCTATAAAAGTATATGATTTTGCATCAATGCAGCTATAGCTCACAAAATCAGTTAGGCCTATATGCAGGGCAGATACAATACCTTCAGAAAATATTCACACCCCTTCACCTAATTTTGTTGTGTTACAAAGTGGGATTAAAATGGATATAATTTAAAAAAAATGTAAACAATCTACACAAAATATTCTGTAATGTCAAAGTGGAAGAAAAATTCTAACATTTGTCAAATAAAATATATGTTAATAAATGAAACTCTTGATTAGATGTATTGACTCAGGGGGTTGAATACATGTTAGAATCACCTTTGGCAGTGATTACAGCAGTGAGCGATTTCAGCTTAAGAATTATTCACACCTGGATTGCACAACATTTGCACATAAGTATTTTTTAAGTTCTTCAAGTTCTGTCAAGTAGATTGTTGATCATTGCTAGAAAGCCATTTTCAAGTCTTGCCATAGATTTAAGTCAAAACTTTAACTAGGCCACTCAGGGACATTCAATGTCATCTTGGTAAGCAACTCCAGTGTATATTTGGCCTTGTGTTTTAGGTTATTGTCCTGTTGAAAAGTGACCATCTCCCAGTGTCTGCTGGAAAGCAGACTGAACCAGGGTTTCCTCCAGGATTTTACCACTGCTTAGCTCTATTACATTTATCTTTATCATAAAAAAATCTCCCTAGTCCTTGCCAATGACAAGCATACCCATAACATGATGCAGCCACCGCTATGCTTGAAAATATGAAGAGCGGTACTCAGTGTTGTGTTGGATTTGCCCCAAAAATGCATTATTGCAAACAGAATGCATGTTTTGGAATATTGTTATTCTGTACAGGCTCCCCTTTTTCACTCTGTCAATTAGGTTAATATTATGGAGTAACTTCAATGTTGTTGATTGTTGATGCCATTAAACTCTGTAACTGTTTTAAAGTCAACATTGGCCTCATTGTCACGTTCCTGACCTGTTTTCTGTTGTTTTTTATGTGTGTGATGGTCAGGGCGTGAGTTTTGGGTGGGCAGTCTATGTTTTCCGTTTCTATGTTGGTTTTGGGTTGCCTGGTATGGCTCTTGATTAGAGGCAGGTGTTTTGCGTTTTCCTCTAATTGAGAGTCATATTAAGGTAGGGTGTTCTCACTGTTTGTTTGTGGGTGATTGTCGCTGTGTCTGTTGCACCACACGGTACTGTCTCGTCTCGTTCTTTCGGTCGTTCCTGTGTTCTTCATTTCATGTAAGTTCGTAGTTTAGGTCTGTCTTCATCGTTTATTATTTTGTAGGTTATCAAGTTTAGTTTGTTATAGTGTTTTCGTGTTTTTTCCCGTCCTGTTTAATAAAGTCATTATGTATTCACAACCCGCTGCGCCTTGGTCTACTCACTCACCGAAAGAGAGCCGTTACACTCATGGTGAAATCTGACAGGTTTCCTTCTAGTGATGCGCAGTTTGCAAACAATTTGTTATTTTTGAAAAACTATTTTTACTGACTCGAGAGTCATGATTTGTTTTCTGAGTGACTCGTTCATTTAAAAAGGCATAAATTGGCTCCTAGTTGTTCGTTTGACCTTCTAGTGCTGGCCGCAATTAGTCAGTCCTACCGCAGGATTAAGAGCCAATTCATGCTTGATCAGAAATGTGGTTGGAGCCGTATGGATGGTTTGACGCAATTGCGGACCCTCCGAAGGTACGCGGAGACCAAATTGAGCTCCATACCGCATCGCTGTGCGCCTCCCAAATTTTTCCAACAATTGTTTACAGACAGATTATTTCACTGTATCACAATTCCAGTGGGTCAGAAGTTTACATACACTAAGTCGACTCGGCCTTTAAACAGCTTGGAAAATTCCCCAAAATTATGTCATGGCTTTAGAAGCTTCTGATAGGCTAATTGACATCATTTGAGTAAATTGGAGGTGTACCTGTGGACGTATTTCAAGGCCTACCTTCAAACTCCATGCCTCTTTGCTTGACATCATGAGAAAATCAAAAGAAATCAGCCAAGACCCCAGAAAAAAATTTGTGGACCTCCACAAGTCTAGTTTATCCTTGGGAGCAATTTTCAAATGCCTGAAGGTACCACGTTCATCTGTACAAACAATAGTATGCAAGTATAAACACCATGGAACCACGCAGCCGCCATACCGCTCAGGAAGGAAACGCGTTCTGTCTCCTAGAGATTAACATACTTTGGTGGGAAAAGTGCAAATCAATCCCAGAACAACAGCAAAGGACCTTGTGAAGATGCTGGAGAAAACAGGTACAAAAGTATCTATATCCACAGTAAAACAAGTCCTATATTGACATAACCTGAAAGGCCACTCAGCAAGGAAGAAGCCACTGCTCCAAAACCGCCAGAAAAAAAAGCCAGACGACGGTTTGCAACTGCACATGGGGACAAAGATTTTACTTTTTGGAGAAATGTCCTCTGGTCTGATGAAAGAAAAATAGAACTGTTTGGCCATAATGACCATCGTTATGTTTGGAGGAAAAAGGGGGATGCTTGCAAGCCAAAGAACACCATCCCAACCATGAAGCACAGGGGTGGCAGCATCATGTTGTGGGGGTGCTTTGCTGCAGAAGGGACAGGTGCACTTCACCAAATAGATGACATCATGAGGAAGCAAAATTATGTGGATATATTGAAGCAACTTCAAGACATCAGTCAGGAAGTTAAAGCTTGGTCGCAAATGGGTCTTCCAAATGGACAATGACCCCAAGCACACTTCCAAAGTTGTGGCAAATTGGCTTAAAGACAACAAAGTCAAGGTATTGGAGTGGCCATCACAAAGCCCTGACCTCAATCCCATAGAAAATCTGTGGGCAGAACTGAAAAAGCGTGTGCGAGCAAGGAGGTCTACAAACCTGACTCGGTTACACCAGCTCTGTCAGGAGGAATGGGCTAAAATTCACCCAACATTGTGGAAAGCTTGTGGAAGGCTACCCGAAACGTTTGACACAAGTTAAACAATTTAAAAGGCAATGCTACCAAATACTAATTGAGTATGTAAACTTCTGACCCACTGGGAATGTGATAAAAGCTGAAATAAATAATTCTCTCTACTATTATTCTGACATTTCACATTCTTAAAATAAAGTGGTGAACCTAACTGACCTAAGACAGGGAATTTTTACTTGGATTAAAATGTCAGGAATTGTGTGTAACTGAGTTTAAATGTCTTTGGCTAAGGTGTATGTAAACTTCCGACTTCAACTGTAGCTCCGCATTGACAGGATTGTTTGACGGTAGGCGAGGGTGGGAGGTCCTGTATAAACAACAACTCACTTCCTTGACAACAGCTCTGTGCTGCTCGGCGAAGCTCAAGAAGTATGAATGCCCTGACTTCTGCAGAGGCCGTGTCACCATAAATGCTGCAAGGCCAATGCAGACGTCGGAATGACCAAGCAGTGCCTTTCATACACGCTCCTCCGGCTCAGCAGCTCCAGAGACCTGCCCCCGACACCCAACTGTCTGTCATATTTGCACAGGAAAATAAATCATGAGCATAAAGACAGACATGTCTAGAACTGATAATTGGTTGTATGGTGCAAGAATGACTGCATTTAATTGATTTAATGTTAAGATGGACACAGCTTAGTAGAACCAAACCATACACAGCCTCTGCTCAGCAAACTCGAACTTGAGAACGAATCGTTTGGTCAGCTGCAGTTCGTGAACAACTGAACTCTCACGGCAGTCAAGCAATGCATTCCGCCAAGAGTCGTTCACAATCTAGTCCGGTAGCAGCCACAGCTAGATGGACCTCGTTTCAAATGTATCAAGAAATAATGTAATTTGTATGCCTAGCAATTAACAAAATGGCCATTGTTTAAAAGCACACATTTACAAGTCTCAGTCACAAATGACAGCTCCAATAAGCCCCCTACTGTGAACGACAGTCTTCAGTTCATCGTTTGTCGTAGAGCTGTTGTTAAGGATGTGAGTTTGTGTATACACAGGACTTATCGCCCTCACCTACCAATCACGTAAATGCGGAGCCATCCACATAATTACAACATTTGAGCGGAGCATGGCGATGTGGTACGAAGCTCAATTTGGCCTCTGCGTGCCTCCGGAATTTCCGTATGAGTCACCATCCATTGGGCGCCTCCGACCATATTTTGGATAAAGCATACATTGGCTCTTACTACTCAATTGAACAAAATGAGTCAAAAGATTCATTCTTTTGACTGAACGAGTCAAAGATCTGAGTCAGTAAAAAGAGCCGAATTGACCACCTCTGAGTTAGGAAGGACGCCTGTATCATCCAGTAATTAATAACTTCATGTTTCAAGGGGATATTCAATGTCTGCTTTCGGAATTGGAAAACCTCCATGGCCTTTGTGTTTGAATCTGTGTTTGAAATTCACTGCTCGGCTGAGGGATAATTGTAGGTGTGGGTTACAGAGATTCCAAAATCATGTTAAACACTTTTCACACAGAGTGACTCCATGCAATTTATTATGCAAATGTTTACACAAAAACTTGGTGTAAAGGCTGTAATAACAAAATGTGGAAAAAGTCAAGGGGTGTGAATACTTTCTGAAGGCTACCACTAGTCGACCAGATAAGAAATATATGTAATCTCATTTGCTTGTTATGGGATTTATTTTACAGATTAAACTAGCAGGTGTTGAATATAATCACTCTTTCAATGTGATCGGATCAGATCTGACCTGCAGAAATGGCCATTTTCAGTCGTCTATGAAACAGTCCATATTTTGTTGGACAATTATAGGCCGTGCTGTTATAAATGCATTCAACAATCGCCTGCCATAATTCGGTTAATAATCAATTGGTTCTCAAACCTCGCAACAATGGTCCAATACTGGCTGTTATTGACATTGTAATGGAATACAGAACGCGTGGTGAGAGGCACTCCTTGTCTAGCATCCCGCACACTCTGGAGTAGCGGAGGGAGCCGGTGGACCATCCCGTGCCAATATTACACAATGCTAACAGAAAATTAAAAATAGGCTTACCCATAATAAGAACATTTTTCCCACACGGCAATTTTGACCGTGAACGCGTCGATACCTCACTCAAAATAGAGGACCTGCAAGAGAGACAATGACATCAGACAAATACCAAGCACCCGTCTCTCTGCCATTCAGATGCGCTACTCCCTAGAACCAGATTTTTCAAACCCTAAAACCATTCAAAGTGGCTCTGACAGGCGAGCCAGGTCTTTCTTAAGCCATATTATTGTATAGTTCAGAACCAATATTCACCATAAATTCTGTCCATCATCGTCGCTGGTTTGATTTTCTATAGAATTTAGTGTATTTGCAGTTGACGTAATTCTCACTGTCGAAGCCATCTTCTATCAGCCTTGAATAGATTAAGTGCCCGGATGTTTGAATTGGTATAATAAAGGGCGCGTTCCAGATCCCCTCATTTATAAGCGCTGCGGTCACGGCAAGTTCAAATTTGAAACAAGGAAGCCACGCAGAATCACTGATCTAAAAATAATCAACTTGCAGCAAATCTGTGCAGCACCATGCACAGAGTGAAAGAGACATTTTAAACACGGGTATGTGCAAAATGATAAATGATTAAATGATGCAGTCATACAATCTGTGTCTGCTCGGAAGGGAAAAAGTTGCATTGATATATTTTTTGAAATATACATTTTACTTTCAAATTGTCTTCCAACTTGTATGTCATCTTTTTTTGCAGTCACGCTTTGTAGATGAGCATTCTCACAACGTCTGGACTGTAGAAAGGATCTGGAACCACATGATAAGATACAGCAATCTTATGGAGCAAACTATGACTGCAAAAAAAGATGACCTGGAACGCAAACCAATCTCTGGCACGGAGTGTCTGCTGGTGCTAGACCTCTGTGTCCTAGCCTCCTTTCCTGTGACCTAGCCTAACCTCTTTTCCTATGTCCAGCCTAGCCTTCTTTCCTGTGTCCTAGTCTAGCCTCCTTTCCTGTGTCTTAGCCTCCTTTCCTTGATTTCCCCTGATCTGAAAGCAAAGGATGAGTAAAAACAATATGGAGGATGTTTACTTTCAAATGGCTTTCATTATTTATGATTTTGCATAAGTGTCCATGAAGGAAGGGAAAGCATGAGAGGAAGTAATTTGACTTATAGCCTTTCACTAATATAGACATTTATAAACTGGGTAGTTTGGCTTCTGGATGCTGATTGGCTTAAAGACGTGGAATATCAGACAGTATGGTTGCTTTCCACTGCTTAGACGTTGCATGAATCAACCAACGGTTGCATGCCACGTCATCGACTGTCAACTGTGTCCATCGACTTGTGTCATCGACTGACAGATTGCTATAACGTATGTGGTTAGCTGAAAGGTAAAATACCTATCTAGGTGTTGTAAGATCTGGCAGCATCTAAGCAGTGGAACGTAACCTGAACTACGGGTATGATGCAACATTTCTTGTTTACAGTAATATTTATGTTGGTAACTTGTTTATAATAACAATAAGGCACCTTGAAGGTTTGTGGTATATGGCCAATGTGTCACTGCTAAGGGCTGTATCCAGGCACTCAGCGTTGTGTCGTACAAAAGAACAGCCCGTTGGCATGGTATATTTGCCGTATACCACACCTCCTTGAACCTTATTGGTTAAATATAGCCTACCCCTTGCGAATCTATCAACAAATGCCCTAACAAATGAAAACTGCTAAATAAAACTATTTTAATAAAGACAAAGCCAAGTTAACAATAACATCAGTTGCCAATAGAAACAAGAATTAGAATCAAAACCTAAGGAAGAACAATTCCATAAACCAATCTTGTTTGTCACATCTGAAAATACCTTACAAAATCATATCATAGATCTAACGTCTCAGACGCACAGGATGTGCACATAGATTTGATCAAGTTGGCCACTTGGTGGTAAACTCTTGATCTGAATGCCGTGATTCTGATCCCCATAGAAGGGTCTTGGGAGTTTCTGGCTGCAACCTCTCCTCCAATGCAAAAGGCCTGGGAGACAGAGAAGACATTATGCTTGGAATGAATCAAATCAAATCAAATTTTATTAGTCACATACACATGGTTAGCAGATGTTAATGCGAGTGTAGCGAAATGCTTGTGCTTCTAGTTCCGACAATGCAGTAATAACAACAAGTAATCTAACCTAACAATTCCACAACTACTACCTTATACACGCAAGTGTAAAGGGATAAAGAATATGTACATAAAGATATATGAATGAGTGATGGTACAGAACGGCATAGGCAAGATGCAGTACATGGTATAGAGTACGGTATATACCTATGAGATGAGTACTGTAGGGTATGTAAACATAAAGTGGCATAGTATAAAGTGGCTAGTGGTCCATGTATTACATAAGATGGCAAGATGCAGTAGATGATATAGAGTACAGTATATACATATACATAAGAGATGTGTAATGTAGGGTATGTAAACATTATATTAGGTGGCATTGTTTAAAGTGGCTGGTGGTACGTTTTTACATAATTTCCATCAATTCCCATTTTTAAAGTGGCTGGAGTTGAGTCAGTATGTTGGCAGCGGCCGCTAAATGTTAGTGGTGGCTGTTTAACAGTCTGATGGCCTTGAGATAGAAGCTGTTTTTCAGTCTCTCGGTCCCTGCAATGATGCACCTGTACTGACCTCGCCTTCTGGATGATAGCGGGGTGAACAGGCAGTGGCTTGGGTGGTTGTTGTCCTTGATGATCTTTATGGCCTTCCTGTGACATCGGGTGGTGTAGGTGTCCTGGAGGGCAGGTAGTTTGCCCCGGGTGATGCGTTCTGCAGACCGCACTACCCTCTGGAGAGCCTTACGGTTGTGGGCGGAGCAGTTGCCGTACCAGGCGGTGATACAGCCCGACAGGATGCTCTCGATTGTGCATCTGTAGAAGTTTGTGAGTGCTTTTGGTGACAAGCCGAATTTCTTCAGCCTCCTGAGGTTGAAGAGGCGCTGCTGCGCCTTCTTCACAACGCTGTCTGTGTGGGTGGACCAATTCAGTTTGTCCGTGATGTGTACACCGAGGAACTTAAAACTTTCCACCTTCTCCACTACTGACCCGTCGATGTGGATAGGGGGGTGCTCCCTCTGCTGTTTCCTGAAGTCCACAATCATCTCCTTTGTTTTGTTGACGTTGAGTGTGAGGTTATTTTCCTGACACCACACTCCGAGGGCCCTCACCTCCTCCCTGTAGGCCGTCTCGTCGTTGTTGGTAATCAAGCCTACCACTGTAGTGTCGTCCGCAAACTTGATGATTGAGTTGGAGGCGTGCATGGCCACGCAGTCGTGGGTGAACAGGGAGTACAGGAGAGGGCTCAGAACGCACCCTTGTGGGGCCCCAGTGTTGAGGATCAGCGGGGTGGAGATGTTGTTACCTACCCTCACCACCTGGGGGCGGCCCGTCAGGAAGTCCAGGACCCAGTTGCACAGGGCGGGGTCGAGACCCAGGGTCTCGAGCTTGATGACGAGTTTGGAGGGTACTATGGTGTTAAATGCTGAGCTGTAGTCGATGAACAGCATTCTCACATAGGTATTCCTCTTGTCCAGATGGGTTAGGGCAGTGTGCAGTGTGGTTGCGATTGCGTCGTCTGTGGACCTATTGGGTCGGTAAGCAAATTGGAGTGGGTCTAGGGTGTCCGGTAGGGTGGAGGTGATATGGTCCTTGACTAGTCTCTCAAAGCACTTCATGATGACGGAAGTGAGTGCTACGGGGCGGTAGTCGTTTAGCTCAGTTACCTTAGCTTTCTTGGGAACAGGAACAATGGTGGCCCTCTTGAAGCATGTGGGAACAGCAGACTGGGATAAGGATTGATTGAATATGTCCGTAAACACACCAGCCAGCTGGTCTGCGCATGCTCTGAGGACGCGGCTGGGAATGCCGTCTGGGCCTGCAGCCTTGCGAGGGTTAACACGTTTAAATGTTTTACTCACCTCGGCTGCAGTGAAGGAGAGCCCGCAGGTTTTGGTAGCGGGCCGTGTCAGTGGCACTGTATTGTCCTCAAAGCGGGCAAAAAAGATATTTAGCCTGTCTGGGAGCAAGACATCCTGGTCCGCGACGGGGCTGGTTTTCTTTTTGTAATCCGTGATAGACTGTAGACCCTGCCACATACCTCTTGTGTCTGAGCTGTTGAATTGCGATTCTATTTTGTCTCTGTACTGGGACTTTGCCTGTTTGATAGCCTTGCGGAGAGAATAGCTACACTGTGTGTATTCGGTCATGTTTCCGGTCACCTTGCCCTGGTTAAAAGCAGTGGTTCGCGCTTTCAGTTTCACGCGAATGCTGCCGTCAATCCACGGTTTCTGGTTTGGGAATGTTTTAATCGTTGCTGTGGGTACGACATCGTCAATGCACTTCCTAATGAACTCGCTCACCGAATCAGCATATTCTTCAATGTTGTTGTTGGACGCAATGCGGAACATATTCCAATCCGCGTGATCGAAGCAGTCTTGAAGCGTGGAATCAGATTGGTCGGACCAGCGTTGAACAGACCTGAGTGCGGGAGCTTGTTGTTTTAATTTCTGTTTGTAGGCTGGAATCAACAAAATGGAGTCGTGGTCAGCTTTTCCGAAAGGGGGGCGGGGGAGGGCCTTATATGCGTCACGGAAGTTAGTATAACAGTGATCCAGAGTTTTGCCAGCCCTGGTAGGACAAGCGATGTGCTGATAGAATTTAGGGAGTTTTGTTTTTAGATTAGCCTTGTTAAAATCCCCAGCTACGATGAATGCAGCCTCAGGGTGTGTGGTTTCCAGTTTACAGAGAGTCAGATAGAGTTCGTTCAGGGCCATGGATGTGTCTGCTTGGGGGGGAATATATACGGCTGTGATTATGACCGAAGAGAATTCCCTTGGTAGATAATGCGGTCGACATTTGATTGTGAGGAGTTCTAGATCAGGTGAACAGAATGACTTGAGTTCCTGAGTGCTGTTATGATGATCACACCACGTCTCGTTAATCATGAGGCATACCCCCCCGCCCCTCTTCTTACCAGAAAGATGTTTGTTTCTGTCTGCGCGATGCGTGAAGAAACCAGCTGGCTGCACCGACTCCGTTAGCGTCTTTTGAGTTAGCCATGTTTCCATCCCTGATGTCTCTCTGGAATGTTACCCGTGCTCGGATTTCATCGACCTTATTGTCAAGAGACTGGACATTGGCGAGTAGTATGCTAGGGAGTGGAGCGCGATGTGCCCGTCTCCGAAGCCTGACCAGGAGACCGCTACGTTTGCCCCTTTTACGGAGTCGCGTGGGCTCAGGTCCATTGTATTGGGTGGAAGGCAAAACACTGGATCCGTTTCGGGAAAGTCATATTCCTGGTAGGAACGGTGGTTAGTTGACGTTACTCGTATATTCAGTAGTTCCTCCCGACTGTATGTAATGAAATCTAAGATCACTTGGGGTACCAATGTAAGAAATAACACATAAAAAAACAAAATACTGCATATTTTCCAAGGAACGCGAAGCCAGGCTGCCATCTCGCTCGGCGCCGGAAGTCTGGGTACCAGTCTTTTTAGCTGACATTCCACTACTTGACCTCCTTGGCATATGTGACGGAAAAGGCAACAAGGATTGGAGTGTTAGCTAAAATGACCTGAACCCACTTAATTAGTCTGGGTACCAATCACAACCTTCAGAAGGCAGACTGGTGTGAACCACTAGATGGTGCCATAACTTTCTGGCAGCGCCATGGTCGGCACCAACACTCGTCCTTCTGAAAGAGAACGAAAAAGATAAAGTTGCATTTCAAATTTGGACTTGAAAAGTATTTGCTTGTTTTGACATAGAATAGCCTGTGTCTCCTCACCAGTAGATTTCTTCCTGTAGTAGATCAGTCCAGCTGCTATAAAGACCACCCCCAGCAGCAGCCCACAGGCCCCGATCACCATCTTATTCCTCTCAGGACCAGGCATGGAGGGGTCTGTAATTACACAAACAATTAAGACATACATCTTATAATAAATAGACTTATAAACCCTCCCTCCCAAGCACTCGTATCTCATTCAGACACTCCAAGTCCACACACACACACACTTACCCCAGTCATACATACACACACACACACACACACACACACACACACACACACACACACACACACACACACACACACACACACACACACACACACACACACACACACACACACACACACACACACACACACTTACCCCAGTCATACAGTTTGGGCTCAGTGAGGCTGAAGTGCTCCACCATACAGGTGATTCTCTCTCCAGGTGTGGGTGTGTACTCCAGGTGCGAGTGGATCTGGTAGGTCCAATCCCCATTGACCAGCTCCTCTGTGGAAGTCACATTTGAGGTCACTTCCTGTCCGTCCCTCAGCCACGTCACTCTGATGGGTTTGGGGTAGAAGTCGTAGGCGCTGCACACGAGCATGGCCAGGTGTCTGGTACTGAACGGCTCCACTGACCTCAGCCTGATGTAGGGCTCAACTGGAGAGGGAAGAACATACTGGGTTCTTCAGGGCTCGCCTCATGCTCTTTTCATGACGTTCATCTGTCTCATCTAGTATGTACTCCTCCTTATCACTACCATTGAGTATGTACTCATACACTCACCTGCCTTATCTAGTAAGTACTCATACACCACAGGAACGTTGCTGCTACAGTATTTCTTCATTTCTTCTCTCCTCGCGGCCAGAAAAGCAGTGCCTTTGCAGGCCGTTTCAGTGAAGTTCTTCATCCATTGTGTGTAGACTGTACATTTCTCTGTTGTGCTGTTGTATTTTCCCAGTAACTTCTTGTTGCCGTAGACCTGCAGCAGAAACTCAATATCACGGGGATCCTCAGAGCTGAACCGACACCTCATCTCAAAGTGTCCAAAATAGCCATCTGTCAAATAAACAGTCACAAACAAGATGATATCTGGAGGTCTCGTTTCTCCTCTTTCATAATATCATCTGATCAACAAACCAGAGAAAACAAATACATTCTGTGGATTTCACTCTTTACGTATCTTTGTCTATAGAAATACAAGATGGAATAATTATTTATCAAAATACACACATGTTTAGTGCACGATTACAAGAACACAGAGGATGACACACTTTGGCCACTATATACTTAAAACAAGGGTGAAATTGTGGTGTAGATATTGGGGGGGGGGGGGGGGGGGGGGGGACATCAGACAGGGGTCCAGGGGGTCCTCCCCTGGAATATTTTTGAACATTTTAAAATTAATTTCCAGCGATTATACACAGCTTGACATGACTTATTATGCCTCTCTTGAGGGTTATTGTGAGGGATATATGGAGGGGTATTTTGAAAACACAGTATAAGTGGAAAGTTGAAGGCCCCCCCCCCCCCAAAAGAAGAAATGTATATCATTTTTAGGGATAACACATTTTGGGGGAAAACAGCTAAGAGAAAAATGTGCAGGTTTATACTGCTATTCTACACATTTTGTCATGAATCAGAGACAATTTTGAAGTTTGACAGGTAATTTCTTGCAATTCTACACATTTTGGGCAGAGAAAAAAAATGCTCTTTTATAGCTCATCTCATGCTATTCTTCAGATTTTTTCCCTTTAGTTTTAAAACAGGTTTCCTGCTACTCTACACATTTTGACATGAGACTGAGAGAAAATGTTGCTATTTTATAGTAACTGTCCAGTGAAAATCTCACTTTTAAAAGTGAATCTTCTGTTAACTCATACTGTTAACTCGTATTTGTGGCCAAAGCATAAATTGGAGGAGGGAAAAAACACACAAAAAACTCAGACGGTTTAAAAATGCTTGCTATTTTCTCATAGACGATGATGTCATCCTCCTGAGGAGGGAAAAAACTGTATGGAAAACGATTTCACACTTATTGTAATTAATTATATATCATATTTCATAGAAATCTGAAAACACTGGACAGTTACTTTGAAAGTAAAATTTGGGCAAAACCCCCAGCAAAAACAGCTTTAAACTGTATAACTGATCAACCCACCATCATACCAGGTCATGTAATGTTTAAAAAAAACAAAAATTGATGAATAAGATATTTGGCTACAGAAATGGCATTTCTTACCAATCTCTACAGCTTCTGTCCAAAAACAAATCCTGTGAAATTATATCAATACATACTGGAGTTATTCCTAAAGAAAGAATGTACTTTTCACTCCATACATTTTCCCTGACACCCAAAATTATTAGTTACATTTTGAATGCTTAGCAGGACAGGAAAATGGTCCAATTCACGCACTTGTCAAGAGAACACGTGGCCTCTGATCTGGCAGACTCACTAAACACAAATGCGTAATTTGTAAATGATGTCCGAGTGTTGGAGTGCGCACCTGGATATCTGTACATGTTATGGTGCCGTCTGCTTTGCATAATATAAGGAATTTGAAATTATTTATACTTTTACTTTTGATATAAGCATATTTTAGAAATTACATTTACCTTAAGTATATTCAGAACCAAATACTTTTAGACTTTTACTGAAGTAGTATTTTACTAGGTGACTCACTTTTACTTGAGTAACTTTTTATTAAAAAGGTATCTATATTTTTACTCATGTATCACAATTGGGTACTTTTTCCACCACTGGACTTGAATCACTTCAGTCTCTCTGTACAGAGACCATAAACAACAGGATTCATGTTGACTATCTCACCACTACAAGTGTCTATAATGGCAGTCATTTTGCAAAGCTCAAGACGATAACTGAGACTTTGGACTGACTTTGTGTATCTTGATCAATTCAAAGTCATTCTGTGGTTCCTGTCAAACCTGCACATCTATAGGACAGGAGCAGATTTTTACTCACCTACTCCAGACAGAGAGGAGAAGAGAAGCAATAGGTGGATGGACGAGAGAGTCAGTACATACATGTTTACTTCTCAGAGCGAGAACAGAGTTCGATACCTCCTTCTGTGTCTCTATGTGGTTAATGTTGGCCTGTGTCTATAACAGAACAAAATGAGGAATCAGGTTGGATGGACCAATGTCAGTCCAGTAGCGAAACAGCTCTAAAGTCTTTCAGGAAGTCCTTTGTTATATTGCTATGCTCTCTCTCTTGCTAAGCATATCACAAAGCACTGCAATTCATGACTGATGTGCAATTACATTACCAGCTAAAATATTGCAATCAAATTACAGATTCTTTTGAAAAACTAGATTACTTCTTGAATTACTTTTAAATTCAGAAAGGATGTTTGTGAGAAAATACATTGACACTTTGTTTTCTCAATTTCATTCAATTCAGCATTGAAAAATTGCGCAAGTTTAAGTTTGTCCTCCTGAGCGAGTTTGACCGCAAGTCAGAGACCACTATGACACACCAAATGTGTTGGATGGATCCTTTGTCTTTTTCTAATGCCTCTTTAAAAGGGAAAGTATTGCAAAAGTAACTGAACGTAATCTGTTAGTTTGGGTAATTCAAAAGTTACGCTACGGATTACAATTTGACACTTAACTAGTAACAGATTACATTTAGAAAGTAACCTACCCAACCCTGTTTATGATTATTGATTTGACACCAGGCAAAGTCCCATACCAATTATTGCATACAATAAAACTCTTATTCCGGTCACTGTGTGTAAATATTAACCAACCTACTACTTTACAGTCTTGTTTGGGTTTCTATGGTATTGGTCCCACAATAGCTCAGACATGCTCTCCCATTCTCACACAGTTTCAGTACATTGTATAAATACTTCATACTTCCTCCTGTTTACCACACAACTGATAATTAGTATTAAATGGTGAAATGACATTCAAGTTTGTGATCTACAATTGATGACTGAGGGGGGAATTACCCACTTGCAGTGTACAATGTAAGACGGGAACAATTAATGAATGCGATCCATTCATGTGTCTATTATTGTTAAACGTCTCAGGTTGGGTGCATATTTATGATACCTTTGATTGTTCCGAAAAAATATGTAATATTTTATTGACAGGAAAAAAATTGAACTGTTACAGAGTTGTTAATAATATTATTTGCACTGGCGTACTACACACCTCCCACCTCTGGGGGCCTCAACCCCCCCCCTCCAAAAGAAAAGGTGGGGACCCCCTGGAGATCAGCCCCCCCCCCCAGATAACATATGAACATGTCATAAGCCATGGCAAAAATGTTTAAAATTACAGGAAATTAGCTGCTAAACTTCAACATTTTCTCTCAAAATGTGTAGAATAGCAGGAAATGTGCTTAAAAATGCACATTTCTCTCTGTCCCATGGCAATATGTGTAGAATTGCAGGAAATTAGCTTTAAAACAGCAACATTTTCTCTCAGCCTCATGGCAAGATGTGTAAAATAGCATGAGATTAGTTATAAAACTGCATATTTTTCTTTGCCCCATGGCAAAATGTGTAAAACTGTACAAAGTTAAGTTCCCCCCCTCAACAAAAAATATGAAACTGCGGTATGCCACTAATTCTTTGTCCCATTGTTTACCTACAACTGCAAAAGAGGATTTTTTTAAATTTCATATATGTCACAATTCAGTTGAACTGTTGTCCTTTGACGTACAGGAATGTTCCGGTAGCCACTCCCAACAGTCCCAGAGTCAGGCCCACTCCACAGAATACAGCAGGACCAGCACTGGACCCACTCACCTCACGTACCTTATACTCTGGGGGACAAGAGGAGAGCGGTGCCATCAAATCATTGAAGAAATACATCTTTCAACTATTATATATTACAGTGGCAATAGTTCATGAGGAAACATTACCCTGAGTTTCAGATTTTCTTATATCTGAGCGGCTTCTAAAGACCCAAGAATTTAATAAATACCCTATTTAGAGAAACAGTTTCTCACCCCAGAACCTGGTTTTGGGGTCCTCCAAGGCTGTGTGCTCCACAGTGCAGGCATAGACATCCCCCTCCTGTGGAGTGAAACTCAGGCTGGAGAGCTGGTGGAACGTTCCATCTTCATTAGGATAGTACCGACTGAGAGACGCTCCCTCAGTCACCTCCAGGCCATTCTTGGTCCAGTTGACTTTGACAGGCGGGGGGTAGAAATGATTAGCAAAGCAGATAAGGGTGTTCTCCACCCCCAGCTCCTCCTCATCCCTGGGGTAGATGGTGCTCTCAGGCGCATCTGGGGGGGGGGGGTACAACCACTAGCTTTAAAAATCAATCTCTCACTGTAATACATAGGCATTTTTGTCACTTATTATTTCACTTCATCTTCGTTTTAATTATTGTCAAAAAGTTGATTTCCTCTACCTTTTACCTCAGGTGGACCCTTTTCTTCTAATATCCAAAGAGCCAAGGCATCCCGACACAATCGTCTGCCTTTAACGGCATTCTTGTAGAAGTTACGGACAGTAGAGCTTGGGAATGGCCCCAGGAACTCAGGCAATGTCCAAACTTCCTGTCCACTCTGGAAGTCAGCATATACCACTTCCTCCCCATCCACCCGAAGCTCTGCCTCCGCCTCCACCTTTGTCTTCTCAAGACAGCCCAGCACATAGACGGTCTCATGAGGAACTGGAAACCCAAACAGATAACATACTGGTTCAGTTGAGTGATAAATACACCAAATCATTAACATCAGCTTCAATCTTTACAAAGTGATTGAACCAAATACTGGTTCAAGGTCTATTTTAAACCGTTACCACACTTCATATACCCAGCACCTTGAATAAATTAATATGACCCTAGCCCTAATTCAATTGGCTTTAAAATCAATAAAAGACTTACTTTCTGCCGAAGTGCAGACGACCGCAGTGAGAACGACAATAGCCACACAGAGTTTCATCTCTCAGTTCCTGAGCGTGCGGTAGAACTCTGCCGAGAACAAGGCACTGACAACTCGTGCTGGTCCTTCCTCTCGTTTATAGATACTACTGCTGAACATGCATTACCTAGACTTGAACCAATCAGAACATTTATTTCACTCTTACTGTATCCAGGAGGAAACAGTTTACAGACCAGAGGCCTAATTTATAAAACTGGGCGGAGGATTCACGTTAAAAGGTAACACAGAAAGTGGTTACACACAAAAATATTCTGATTTAAAACAGTACGTATGCACGTCCCACGCCGGTTTCCCGTTATAAATCACAATCAACTCGACATTTGGCGCACGTGAGCGAGCGTCTTGACTGCGTGACAACAAATCGACAGAAAGGCAATAAAAAGAAGCATTTCACCCAGTGTGAAATGGAAGTTCTTGTAGGGGAGGATGAAGCAAGAAAATATATGGTTTGGTGGACACACTGTGGGCATTACATGTGGCGGACGCTGTCAATGCTGCTGGCTCAGAAATGAAAAAGTGGTCCGACAAAAGTGGAGGCCAAAAGGTGCATAGCCTTACACAAAGTGTTTGTGCCACGGGCGGCGGAAAGGGGACACCGGAGCGACTTGCCAGTATTATAGGGGAATCCCTCCTGAGTAGTGACGGAGGGGGACACGGACATGCAAGACGCACCGGATGATCCAGGTATGTAAATAGTATTCACACGTTTAAAAAGAATAAACCAGACGCATTCAAGTTGTTTAAACATTTACTCATTCTATTGTTTTTAGTCGCTGCGTGTTCCAGTGGGGTCGGTGGCGCTGCGGCGCGGGAGCTGAGTGTTCCAGCGGGGTCGGCGGCGCTGCGGCGCGGGAGCTGAGTGTTCCAGCGGGGTCGGTGGTGCTGCTGAGCAAGAGCTGAGTGTTCCAGCGGGGTCGGTGGCGCGGGAGCTGAGTGTTCCAGCGGGGTCGGTGGCGCTGCGGCGCGGGAGCTGAGTGTTCCAGCGGGGTCGGTGGCGCTGCGGCGCGGGAGCTGAGTGTTCCAGCGGGGTCGGTGGCGCTGCGGCGCGGGAGCTGAGTGTTCCAGCGGGATCGTGACGCTGCGGAACAGGAGCTGAGTGTTCCAGCGGGGTCGGTGGAGCTGCGAAACAGGAGCGGAGTGCGCCCAGCCCCGGCGTCTCCACTGCTCCACTCCTTGTGCGTCCCAACCCTCCAGCGGCCGTGTCCTCACAGATGCAGTTCTGCAAACGCAAAGAGACACCAACGCTATTAACGAGGTTGCCAAGGTTTTGAAGTGCAGGCACGGCTTGGTTTCTGCAGGTGCTTCTCTATAAAGCTGGGCCCACTACAGCACAGAGATCCAAGAGAACAGCTCTTGGTAAACGGAACCAGCTCATAAGCTACTCCTTATCATTGGCCAGTAGATCTTGCTGGTCACTGAAAAGTCGCTCTCCGAATTCTTCCATTCGCCAAATCTTCCAACAGTGCCAAAGCAGCCATTACGCATTGTAATTGCATGCGTTTTAATACCCATCCATTTGATTGTCGAAGCTACCCAATTGCATAACACCTTCAGGTGTGGTAATTACCCTGATTGTAACTGACAATGACAGGGCCATTATCACATGGACAGTTCTGCGCAACGAACATGTGATACCCGTATCTGCCCGACTGAGGCATCGTAAACGGTATCAGTTTAAACATAATTTGGCCTGTTCACCTTATTATTTATTAGAATACATTTCATAACATGCATGTGTAACAGTATAACTTTACGGCGTCCCCTCGCCCCGGCGCGAACCAGGGACCCTCTGCACACATCAACAACGGTCGCGGCCCTTGCAGAGCAAGGGGAACCACTACTTCTAGGTTTCAGAGGAAGTGACGTAACTGATTGAAACGCTATTAGCGCGTACCTGCTAACTAGCTAGCCATTTTACCTCCGTTACAGATGTATTGTTTAATAATTACAGATCCAATTAAATATGATTCCCGATTAAACTGGACAACATGAGGGGTTCTTTGCAAAAAGATATCTCCGTTTGTATTCATCCTAAATCATGTTTTTTTGTGTGTGTGAACTCCAGGGAACTCATATCATGAGGTAATATTTCGATTTATTTTAGACAACGGTATTAATTTCAAAGCGTTTCTTGAGTTTCATCCTTCTGCCATCGGAGTCGCAGTTTCTCATTTCTCTAGTTTGTGTGTGTGCATGTGGGCCAAAGTGTCCATGGAGGACCGCACATTCTCCCATCGAGTTTTTTATAAATCAAAGTTTGCTTAGAAAGTGACATACGCCACCTTTTGTGCCTAGCAACATTTACGTTTATAAATGAGGCCCCTGGAGAGGAGGACTCTGGTGAACTAAGCAATATATTTAAGCAATAAGGCACAAGGGGGTGTGGCATATGGCCAATATACCACAGCTAACAGCTGTTCTTATGCGTAACAAAGCAGAGTGCCTGTATACAGCCCTTAGCCGTGGTATATTGGCCATATACCACAACCACCAAGGTGCCTTATTGCTATTATAAATTGGTTACCAACATAACTCGAGCAGTAAAAATACATGTTTTATCATACCAGTGGTATATGGTCTGATATACCACGGCTGTCACCCAATCAGCATTCAGGACTTGAACCACAGTTTATAATCCTGTTTTAAACACTTTATACCACCAGGAGGCACTGTCACACCACCTACTGTATTTCTCTATTTAGAAGGCAGGATAAATCCAGTCTTCTGCTATTGGCTTTTTGATACACCCTTTGAAATCTTGTTTTTTCCTGGCCCAGTCAAGAATTTCATCCTCAAAGCTGTCTGTGAATGATCCAACACAGTTCAAACTAGAATGAAAGATAACAGATCTACACAGAAACACAAGCAGAGATCCAGTACAAGCATAATCTTGTGTCTCTCTGGGTAGCTCGGTGTAATCTTTCTACCCAACTGTCATTGATAAGCCTAAACCTTGTCTTGGGTCTTAGTACATCTCAATGTGGTACTCACTTGATATCATTTACAATGGCGGTTCTGAAGGCTTTGTGGGATCATACCGGCAGCTATCGTTACTTGTGTTTATATAAGGAGTCTGACATATTACTGAGGTGTGGCATCTGCATTGTAGCCAGTAGGGGTGTGGTAATTAAATAGCATAGTCTCTGAGTTGCTATACAAGTAAGGCTCCATAGCTCAGTGGTTAGAGCACTGGTCTTGTAAACCAGGGGTCGCGAGTTCAATTCTCGCTGGGGCCTGACATATTTTGGCCCAGCTGATTTGTGACCCTGAGGCCAGTAGCACCTGTTGTCACACAGCAGCAGCCATTGTACTGTTGCTCTCTAGTTAGCCAGCAACTCAAACTAACCCAGAAAACACATGCGGAAGTCTCTTCTCTACCTCATCTCCCTGTCTTGCTCCAAAGACAAAGAACAGCGTCCTAAAGAGAAAGTCATCTTTTAAAGCTGTCAAATCTCCTTACAGCAGGTCGTAGTACAGAGTGATTACAAAATGTGCCACAACTAGTTTGTTCAGTAAGGATGATAAGTATTTTGTTTTTTAAATACATTTAAAACCGGTAACAATATGTTGTAGTGTTATCTTACAGAGGGCAGAAAACAAGTAGCAACACTATCATCATACAGCAACATGACAAACAGAAATATGATTTCAGACAGATCAAGGAGCAATCATAGGAAGCTCAAGTTTTTCACTCAATTGTTTTTCCTGTAGACAGCCAACTCAGATCTGTGTAGACAGTAGCCAGGTCAAAAGGTCTGTGTAGACAGTAGCCAGGTCAAAAGGTCTGTGTAGACATCCCCATCAAGGCGTCAGCCAGATTGTGAGTGATAGTCTCTCGACACTAGAGGCACTTCCCTTGTTGTCGAAAGGGGGCCCAAGGTATCCATTGGTTCCCTCTCTCTGTAAGTCCCGGTTGGTCCCTCTCCGAGAGTCTGACACCTCCTAGACATTGTTCCCCATAATGGTCAATGTCCCTCCCAGGCCAGGACAGACACTGGCTGAACTCCGATCTCCCAGCAGGCCTTGCGGTCAGGGCACAATGCAGGTGGCCTTGCGGAGCGCCAGGTAACCGGTGACGGCGTCAGTGGGGAGCAGGCGCAGGAAGGAGAACTCCTCAGATGACGTGAACCTCAGCTTGGTCTGGGGGTCAGTGTAGTTCGCCTGACACATGGACACATAGCATAATGCAGAGTGAGTGTATGACAACAGCTCATAGAGCGTCCATAAACATGTGTGTGTGTCAGTTACTCACAGGGAGTCCAGAGATGTCTGAGTATTTCTTGGCTGGCTTCAGGGAGGGAGGGGCATCAATGCTGTAGTCTGAACACAGCAGGCTCAAAGGTCAAACTCAGGCAATCAGAGAAGGCTTAGAAAGAATCAGGTCAGGTGTAATACTACACAGAGACGTAGCTTACACAGCCTTCTGTTAAAATCCCCAAAATGGCTATTCATTTTCACTGTAAACATCTTTCAAAGCAGAAACATTGACCCAAAACATCTTTCACACACAAAGTCAGACCCACTCACAATTGGGGTCATTGATCTTCCAGGGTAGAGTCCGTTCCACTGCCAGAATCTGTTTCAGGTTTTTCCAGGTCCGGTTCTTCTTTCCTGCTGCAGCTCCCCCTATCCCTGAATGCTGTAGAGTAAAAAGTGGGGAGAGAGGAGTGAGGCGAAGACAAGTGAGGGAAAGACAGTTATCATTTCACAAGTGTTACCCTCAGTCTGCTCACCACAAATATCAGGTCTTTGAAGGGCAGGGGTTTGGCTGCTGGTTCCGTTGTGGCCGGACCTACAGCGTCAGACACGCCCACTGCCTTCCCCTCAGACACCGCCTCCACTGCAGTCACCTACAGGGTCAGTTTAGCAGAATGCAACGTTTAGATAGAAATATGCTATGTTTATACAACATGCCTCTCTGACATGTAAAATAAGTGATCACGTAGGCTCTATTCATGGCATTTCTATCTGCAACTTTGTTTGGCAACTTGGCCCAGGGGACAGCTCAGCTGTTACATAACTAGCTAGATCAACCAGTTTGGACAATGTGCAGCCAGCATTACAACCATTATGTAATCTCCTGACTAAGTTTGAGTGATCTTTGGTGTTTAGAAAAACAAAAGAGATTAGAGTTTGACTGCAGAACATAGATCAAAGTTTTCACTGGGACTGATCTGCAGATGACAAATACAAGGTTAAAAAGTGGTGAAGTGAGGCTTTAACCGGGCACTCTAGTCATGGACTGTTCTCTCTGCTACCTCAAGTCTAGGTCCAAAAGGCTTAACAGCTTCTACCCACAATCCATAAGACTCCTGAACAGCTAATCAAAGGGCTACCCAGACCCCTCTTTTACGCTGTTGCTACTCTGTTTATTACCTATATATAGTCACTTTAACTCTACATGTACACATTACCTCAACTAACCGGTGCCCCCTGTATATTGTTAGTTGATATTTATTTATTGTTTTGATATTTTACTGCTGCTGTTTAATTATTTGTTACTTTTATTTTCTACTTCTTACTTAACTTCTTAAAGCATTCTTGGTTAAGGGCTTGTAAGTAATCATTTCACTTTAAGGTCTACACCTGTTGTATTCGGCGCATGTGACAAATACAATTTGATTTAACTATTTTTTTGTAATGGGAGGACGGACCCCTTACCACGACCGACAAAATTATTGGTACTGTATCATCGAAATCAGATCAACATGTTAATTGGTCTGTCTATTCCTCTGCTTATGTAGTAGCTTTCTAGCTAGCTAACCAACTAACTAACTAGCTAGCTTCGGGGAAACTACCTGTGCTTGTGTCGGGTTTGCGATGGGCTGAAATTTCTTCTTCTTGCTGTTGTTCCCACTGGCCAGTACAGCAGGAGAAGTGGCGGTGTTAGCAGGTCTCTTCTTACCGCGATGCCCGGCCAGGATAGAAGCCAACACCAACGTCTGTGTTTTACCAGCTGGTGAAGCCGTTACCCTGACGGCCCCTTCTACACCCGGGCTATGGTTCGGAGAAGCCATTTCTCTGTAAATGATTTACGCAACAAAAACGGTTAAAATGTTCATAAACACATGTTCTATTGTCATTGAAAATACTTTTATCGTAATCACTTCCGGGTCAAAACTAATTCTAAGGGCCTTCTTCTTTATGGTATTATGGCAGACTACAACCTACTAGTGTTTTTTGCCGCCACCTACTGTTGGGCAGCCTACTATTCTGCATTATTAATTCATTACGCAGTGAAGAATTTCCCTACCAACTAACCCAACATCCATTAAAACCTCACCACCACAAGATCCCACAAAACCCAAAAGGAAACTGACAACTTATATCTGATTCCCAATCAGAGACAACGATAGACAGCTGCCTCCGATTGGGAATCAAACACACCAACATAGAAACAGAAAACCTAGAATGCCCACCCTAATCACACCCTGACCTAACCAAATAGAAAAATAAAAAGGCTCTCTAAGGTCAGGGTGTGACAACGATACTGTCTTTCCAAGCTAGTCGAAAGACTTCCAGTTTGGTGTGGCGCCATTTCCGTTCCAATTTTCTGGAAGCTTGCTTCAGAGCTCGGGTATTTTCTGTATACCAGGGAGCTAGTTTCTTATGACAAATGTTTTTAGTTTTTAGAGGTGAAACTGCATCTAGGGTATTGCGCAAGGTTAAATTGAGTTCCTCAGTTAGGTGGTTAACTGATTTTTGTCCTCTGACGTCCTTGGGTAGGCAGAGGGAGTCTGGAAGGGCATCAAGGAATCTTTGGGTTGTCTGAGAATTTGGGGTCTGAGCAGATTATTTGTTGCGATTGCAAACGTAATAAAATGGTGGGCCGATAGTCCAGGGTTATGAGGAAAAACATTAAGATCCACAACATTTATTCCATGGGACAAAACTAGGTCCAGAGTATGACTGTGGCAGTGAGTAGGTCCGGAGACATGTTGGACAAAACCCACTGAGTCGATGATGGCTCCGAAAGCCTTTTGGAGTGGGTCTGTGGACTTTTCCATGGGAATATTAAAGTCACCAAATATTTGAATATTATCTGCTATGACTACAAGGTCCGATAGGAATTCAGGGAACTCAGTGAGGAACGCTGTATATGGCCCAGGAGGCCTGTAAACAGTAGCTATAAAAAGTGATTGAGTAGGCTGCATAGATTTCATGACTAGAAGCTCAAAAGATGAAAACGTTTTTTTTTTTTTTTTTGTAAATTGAAATTCGCTATTGTAAATGTTAGCAACACCTCCGCCTTTGCGGGATGCACGGGGGATATGGTCACTAGTGTAACCAGGAGGTGAGGCCTCATTTAACACAGTAAATTCATCAGGCTTAAGCCATGTTTCAGTCAGGCCAATCACATCAAGATTATGATCAGTGATTAGTTCATTGACTATAACTGCCTTTGAAGTGAGGGATCTAACATTAAGTAGCCCTATTTAGAGATGTGAGGTATCACGATCTCTTTCAATAATGGCAGGAATGGAGGAGGTCTTTATTCTAGTGAGATTGCTAAGGCGAACACCGCCATGTTTAGTTTTGCCCAACCTAGGTCGAGGTACAGACACGGTCTCAATGGGGATAGCTGAGCTGACTACACTGACTGTGCTAGTGGCAGACTTAACTAAGCTGGCAGGCTGGCTAACAGCCTGCTGCCTGGCCTGCACCCTATTTCGTTGTGGAGCTAGGGGAGTTAGAGCCCTGTCTATGTTCGTAGATAAGATGAGAGCACCCCTCCAGCTAGGATGAAGTCCGTCACTCCTCAACAGGCCAGGCTTGGTCCTGTTTGTGGGTGAGCGCCAGAAAGAGGGCCAATTATCTACAAATTCTATCTTTTGGGAGGGGCAGAAAACAGTTTTCAACCAGCGATTGAGTTGTAAGACTCTGCTGTAGAGCTCATCACTCCCCCTGACTGGGAGGGGGCCAGAGACAATTACTCGATGCCCACACATCTTTCTAGCTGATTTACACGCTGAAGCTATGTTGCGCTTGTTGACCTCTGACTGTTTCATCCTAACATCGTTGGTGCCGACGTGGATAACAATATCTCTATACTCTCTACACTCGCCAGTTTTAGCCAGCACCATCTTCAGATTAGCCTTAACGTCGGTAGCCCTGCCCCCTGGTAAACAGTGTATGATCGCTGGATGATATGTATTGTATAACGGCACAATAATTTCTTAAATGTAGGTTTTTATTTTATATAGGCCTACGCATAATTCTCTAATATTCAAATGGGTGCTTTGAATGAATCATCACCTTAGAAAGCACTCTCCATTCCGTTGTGTTAGTCTTTGAAACAACATCCACAATGACCATGTTTTACACTCAGTTTCAACCTGTTGTTGAACTTCTTTCTTCAAATTGAGTTTTAAAAGCAAATAGTGTTTTGGTGTGATTTTCCATTGCATTTGCATGGATGTCAGAGTGGTTGGAGGGACAGTAGAGCCCTGAGTACCAGGCCATTAGCGACCTGATGATCGTTAGCGAGTTGGGTACTACTAACACATGTCCAGAGTGCAAAAGAAGAGATTACACACACACACACACACACACACACACACACACACACACACACACACACACACACACACACACACACACACACACACACACACACACACACACACACACACACACACACACACACACACACACACACACACACACACACACACACACACACACTAAAAAGCAAATGGTCCTATTAGTAACTCAGGGAGACTAAGGTCTGTCCCCATTCTACCCTGGTATAGAGTTTCTATCCACCTCTGTGACATGATATATGTCTTAGTGTTCGTGACCATCTGAAAACATTCAGTGAGGTTATTATCTAATCTTCTTTGCCACTGCCTTCAGGCAGCAGAGGAGTTCCTCAGGCAATACTAATGTCAATAATTCCCTTTCTACTGTACCTAACAGGTACCTGGGGTTAATGTGCCAAATACGGTAAAGAACAGAGTCAGGGCTGTGGTTACTACTGTGTAATGCCGGTGTTACTAAGGACTGTGGTACTGTACATGCTTACGCTGTGGTATGTCAAACAGACTTATACCTTTCACAAACATCTGTTACAGAGACTTGCCTGCAGGAGAGCCATCAGCTCACAGCAGCTCCCCCAGAGAAAGACCTGTCAGCATCCAGACGTCAACACAGGATGAAGATAATATAATAATACATAATATATACATAATATAATATATACATGCCATTTATATAGGCCAGATGTGGAGTAGGGTTTGTGTGTGTGAATGTGTCTGCACAACAGTGTTGCTTGTTGTGTATCTGTGAAGGAAGGAATCTGTTGAGACAGAGGAAGCCTCTGACATCTCATCCATATTACATCACCAGCAGGATGCGGCTACATGCTACACATAAATAAGGCATTGCTGGAGACTGGTGCCAACATGCATGAATGTTTTATAAACAAGGTTAAACTGTGAGCTGTAACTTTGGGGCACTGAACACCCCAGCTTCCCTGTCTTTAACGGACACATCAACTGTCAGATAACTGACTTCAAGAGACTTTTACATCAGAGCTATCTTGTTTCTATTCAAACATCAGCTGCACTCCAGCTGGAGATATACAATACATGTTCCTGGGTGCTACAGAGGGCTCTGTACTACAGCTGGAGATCTACAATACATGTTCCTGGGCACTACAGAGGGCTCTGTACTACAGCTGGAGATCTACAATACATGTTCCTGGGTGCTACACAGGGCTCTGTAATCGTAGTATTGATTAGATGCTCTTGCTTTCTAGTGGTCTAAATGAGTAAGGAGGCCTTGTTTTCATTAAAATATATCTGCGTGTCAATCTTCAATTTACATCAATCAATACAGGACTTGCAGGCAATTATGAGATGCAGGTTGGGATTCTATTGTGCCAAATAGAATACCTCACAACATGTTACTAGGAGCCTTTCTATCCAGGTATTACTCAATGAACACAATCTCAGTGTCACTCGAGTGTGAGAGAGGAGGGCCATGGCATGCGTGCAGCCGCCTCCCATATATCTCCAATCCAAAATTAAATCTAGAATCGTCTTCCTATTTCATAACAAAGCATCCTTCACTCATGCCGCCAAACTTACCCTCGTAAAACTGACTATTCTACCGATCCTTGACTTCGGGCGATGTCATTTACA
Source organism: Salvelinus fontinalis (assembly GCF_029448725.1). Classification (NCBI taxonomy): domain Eukaryota; kingdom Metazoa; phylum Chordata; class Actinopteri; order Salmoniformes; family Salmonidae; genus Salvelinus; species Salvelinus fontinalis. The sequence goes on from NC_074670.1 coordinate 10,968,388, forward strand.
AATTAGCCCCCAACACTCTACTCAGCAAACTGGATGTAGTCTGTCACAGTGCCATCCGTTTTGTCACCAAAGCCCCATATACTAACCACCACTGCAACCTGTGTGCTCTCGTTGGCTGGCCCTCACTACATATTCATCGCCAAACCCACTGGCTCCAGGTCATCTATAAGTTTTGCTAGGTAAAGCCCCGCCATATCTCAGCTCACTGGTCACCATAGCAACACCCACCCGTAGCACGCGCTCCAGCAGGTATATTGCACTGGTCATCCCCAAAGCCAACACTTACTTTGGCTGCCTTTCCTCCCAGTTCTCTGCTGAAAATGACTGGAACGAATTGCAAAAATCTCTGAAGCTGGAGTCTTATATCTCCCTTTCTAACCTTAAGCATCAGCTGTCTGAGAAGCTTACCGATCACTGTACCTGTACACAGGCAATCTGTAAATAGCACACCCAACTACCTCATCCTCATATTGTTACTTATCCTCTTCCTCTATTGCACCCCAGTATCTTTACTTGCACATCATCATCAGCACATCACTCCAGTATTAATGCTAAATTGTAATTATTTTCCTTACTCTTCTACATTTGCACACACTGTACATAGATTTTTCGATTTTTCTTTTCTTTTGTGTTATTGACTGTACATTTGTTTATGTGTAACTCTGTGTTGTTTTTGTCACACTGCTTTGCTTTATCTTGACCAGGTCGCAGTTGTAAATGAGAACTTGTTCTCAACTGGCCTACCTGGTTAAATAAAGGTGAAATAAAATAAATTAACAAAAAAATAGACTTTGTTCTTGAAGGTTGTGATTTAAAAGCGGATTAATGTCACAGAGTTGATACAGTCTTCTGCTCCACTGACTCTGTAGATATGAGCCAAAGATCAGACCCAGAGCCTGCAGCACCACCCCATCGATCTGTGTCAGGAGGCCTTCGACTGGCGCCGGATATCAGTGAATGATGTGTACGGTGATATGGCTGGCTCAAACGTGTGTATGTCTGAGCTAATGGGTTGGGGTCAAATCCATTTCAATTCCAGTCAATTCAGAATGTAAACCAGGTTCCAAATCCCCATTATGCTCATTAAAAGGCATTGAAGATCATTGGAATTTCAGGGTACTTCCTGAATTGACTGGAATTGACACCGAACCTGGTGTGCTGTCTGCGTGTGTTCAACGGAGGTGTCTCACAAGGTGTGTGTGTGAGAGAGATATAAAGATTGATCACATCTGATGTGTGTGCTTGTGTGTGTGTGTTTGCCCCCAGGGAAGAGAGACCAGACTCAAAGACCATCAGCTCATATTTCACACTCAACTCTGGTGTCATTCCATATCAGTGGACACTGAGGGGGAGAGACAGCTGGCCTAGGAGAAGAATGGCTAACAGAATGTGAGGTCTACCCTATTGAACCTTTATGCACCTATAAGTTGCTCTGGATCAGAGTGATGCGAGTGCTAAATGACTGGATTATAAGTGTGTGGCCAATAAGCACTATGAGACCAATAAGTGTGTGGCCAATAAGCACTATGAGACCAATAAGCACTATGAGACCAATAAGCACTATGAGACCAATAAGCACTATGAGACCAATAAGCACTATGAGACCAATAAGCACTATGAGACCAATAAGCACTATGAGACCAATAAGCACTATGAGACCAATAAGCACTATGAGACCAATAAGCACTATGAGACCAATAAGCACTATGAGACCAATAAGCACTATGAGACCAATAAGCACTATGAGACCAATAAGCACTATGAGGCCAAAAAGCACTATGAGACCAATAAGCACTATGAGACCAATAAGCACTATGAGACCAATAAGCACTATGAGACCAATAAGCACTATGAGACCAATAAGCACTATGAGACCAATAAGCACTATGAGACCAATAAGCACTATGAGACCAATAAGCACTATGAGACCAATAAGCACTATGAGACCAATAAGCACTATGAGACCAATAAGCATTATGAGACCAATTAGCACTATGAGACCAATAAGCACTATGAGACCAATAAGCACTATGAGACCAATAAGCACTATGAGGCCAATAAGCACTATGAGACCAATAAGCAATATGAGACCAATAAGCACTATGAGACCAATAAGCCCTATGAGACCAATAAACCCTATGAGACCAATAAGCACTATGAGACCAATAAGCACTATGAGACCAATAAGCACTATGAGACCAATAAGCACTATGAGACCAATAAGCCCTATGAGACCAATACACCCTATGAGACCAATAAGCACTATGAGACCAATAAGCACTATGAGACCAATAAGCAATATGAGACCAATAAGCACTATGAGACCAATAAGCACTATGAGACCAATAAGCACTATGAGACCAATAAGCACTATAAGGCCAATAAGCACTATGAGACCAATAAGCACTGTGAGACCAATAAGCACTGCGAGACCAATAAGCATTATGAGACCAATAAGCCATGAGACCAATAAGCACTATGAGACCAATAAGCACTATGAGACCAATAAGCACTATGAGACCAATAAGCACTATGAGACCAATAAGCACTATGAGACCAATAAGCACTATGAGACCAATAAGCAATATGAGACCAATAAGCACTATGAGACCACTAAGCACTATGAGACCAATAAGCACTATGAGACCAATAAGCACTATGAGACCAATAAGCACTATGAGACCAATAAGCACTATGAGGCCAATAAGCACTATGAGACCAATAAGCACTATGAGACCAATAAGCACTATGAGACCAATAAGCACTATGAGACCAATAAGCACTATGAGACCAATAAGCACTATGAGACCAATAAGCACTATGAGACCAATAAGCACTATGAGACCAATAAGCACTATGAGACCAATAAGCAATATGAGACCAATGTGAGGTCTACCCTATTGAACCTTTATGAGACCAATAAGCACTATGAGACCAATAAGCACTATGAGACCAATAAGCACTATGAGACCAATAAGCACTATGAGGCCAATAAGCACTATGAGACCAATAAGCACTATGAGACCAATAAGCACTATGAGACCAATAAGCACTATGAGACCAATAAGCACTATGAGACCAATAAGCACTATGAGACCAATAAGCACTATGAGACCAATAAGCACTATGAGACCAATAAGCACTATGAGACCAATAAGCACTATGAGACCAATAAGCACTATGAGACCAATAAGCACTATGAGACCAATAAGCACTATGAGACCAATAAGCACTATGAGACCAATAAGCACTATGAGGCCAATAAGCACTATGAGACCAATAAGCACTATGAGACCAATAAGCACTATGAGGCCAATAAGCACTATGAGACCAATAAGCACTATGAGACCAATAAGCAATATGAGGCCAATAAGCACAATGAGACCAATAAGCACCATGAGACCAATAAGCACTATGAGACCAATAAGCACTATGAGACCAATAAGCACTATGAGGCCAATAAGCACTATGAGACCAATAAGCACTATGAGACCAATAAGCACTATGAGACCAATAAGCACTATGAGACCAATAAGCACTATGAGACCAATAAGCACTATGAGACCAATAAGCACTATGAGACCAATAAGCACTATGAGACCAATAAGCACAATGAGACCAATAAGCACTATGAGACCAATAAGCAATATGAGACCAATGTGAGGTCTACCCTATTGAACCTTTATGAGACCAATAAGCACTATGAGACCAATAAGCACTATGAGACCAATAAGCACTATGAGACCAATAAGCACTATGAGGCCAATAAGCACTATGAGACCAATAAGCACTATGAGACCAATAAGCACTATGAGACCAATAAGCATTATGAGACCAATAAGCACTATGAGACCAATAAGCAATATGAGACCAATAAGCAATTTGAGACCAATAAGCCTGTGAGGAAAACCAGTTAGAAGACTGTAAATTGCTCTGGATAATAGTGTCTGGATTATAATAAGAAATAAGGTAGTGTGAGGAGACTGTCTGTACTATTATATGCACAACTGTCTGTACTAAACCCTTACTTGAGTTCTCAGTGTTCATAATCAATCCAATTTGTAACACACTAGTGGTCTCACTATGAACCTAAAATAGTAGAAGGTCATCCTTTTTCAAGTCTCACAAAATTACCCCACAATCATTTTATTTTGTATTAGTGAGAGATAGCTCCCCTCCAGGAGTTTATGGTGTGCAGTGGGAGTAAGTTAGAGCTATGTAGAAGGAAGACAATTTGCATTCGTTCTGCCTGGACTCCATTCAGTTACACCAGAGCAGGCCTGTTATGAGAATGGGGATTTGTGTCTGTGCAAGAGTACTCAGGCAACAACATATACAGTGCCTTGGGAAAGTATTCAGACCCGTTGACTTCATCCACATTTTGTTACGTTACAGCCTTATTCTAAAATTGATTAAAAAAAATCCTCATCAATCTACACATAATACTCCATAATGCCAAAGCAAAAATAGGTTTTTAGACATTTTTTGCAAATGTATTACAAATATAAAACAGAAATATCACATTTACATAAGTACTCAGACCCTAAACTCAAAACTTTGTTGAAGCACCTTTGGCAGTGATTACAGTCTTGAGTCTTCATGAGTATGACGCTACAAGCTTGGCACACCTGTATTTGGGGAGTTTCTCCCATTCTTCTCTGCAGATCCTCTCAAGTTCTGTCAGGTTGGATGGGGAGTGTTGCTGCACAGCCTTGTTAAGGTCTCTCCAGAGATGTTCGATCGGGTTCAAGTCCGGGCTCTGGCTGGGCCACTCAAGGACATTCAGAGACTTGTCCCAAAGCCACTCCTGCGTTGTCTTGGCTGTGTGCTTAGGGTCTATTGTCCTTTTGGAAGGTGAACCATCGCCCCAGTCTGAGGTCCTGAGTGCTCTGGAGCAGGTTTTCATCAAGGGTCTCTCTGTACTTTGCTCCATTCATCTTTGCCTTAATCCTGACTAGTCTCTCAGTCCTTTCTGCTGAAAAACATCCCCACAGCATGATGCTGCCACCACCATGCTTCACCTTATGGATGGTGCCAGGTTTCCTCCAGACGTGACACTTGGCAATGAGGCCAAAGAGTTCCATCTTGGTTTCATCGGACCAGAGAATCTTGTTTCTCGTGGTTTGAGTCTTTAGGTGCCTTTTTGCAAACTCCAAGCGGGTTTTCATGTGATTGTTACTGAGGAGTGGCTTCCGTCTAGCCACTCTACCATAAATGCCTGGTTGTCCTTCTGGAAGTTTCTCCCATCTCCACAGAGGAACTCTGGAGCTCTGTCAGAGTGACCATCGGGTTCTTGGTCACCTCCCTGACCAAGGCCCTGAGCGGCCAACTCTAGGAAGTGTCTTGGTGGTTCCAAACATCTTCATTTAAATAATTATTGATTTATTTTATTTCAACTTTATTTAACCAGGTAGGCCAGTTGAGAACAAGTTCTCACTTACAACTGCGACCTGGCCAAGATAAAGCAAAGCAGTGTGACACAAACAACACAGAGTTACACATGGGATAAACAAACGTACAGTCAATAACACAATAGAAAGTCTATATACAGTGTGTGCAAATGTAGTAAGATTAGGGAGGTAAGGCAATAAATAGGCCATAGTGGTGAAAGAATTACAATTTAGCAATTAAACACGGGAGTGATAGTAGAGCATAAGATGAATGTGCAAGTAGAGATACTGGGGTTCAAAGGAGCAAAAAAATAAAAATAACAATATGAGGATGAGGTAGATGGGTGGGCTATTTACAGATGGGCTGTGTATTGGTGCAATGATCGGTAAGCTGCTCTGACAGCTGATGCTTAAAGTTACTGAGGGACTCCAGCTTCAGTGATTTTTGCAGTTCATTCCAGTCATTGGCAGCAGACAACTGGAAAGGCAGCCAAAGGAGGAGTTGACTTTGGGGATGACCAGTGAAATATACCTGCTGGAGCGTGTGCTACAGGTGGGTGCGGCTATGGTGACCAGTGAGCTGAGATAAGGCGGGGCTTTACCTAGCAAAGAGCCAGTGGGTTTGGCGACGAATATGAAGTGAGGGTCAGCCAATGAGAACATACAGGTCGCGGTGGTGGGTAGTATATGGGGCTATGGTGATAAAACGGATGGCACTGTGATAGATTACATCCAATTTGCTGAGTAGAGTGTTGGAGGCTATTTTGTAAATTACATCACCGAAGTCAAGGATCGGTAGGATAGTCAGTTTTACAAGGGTATGTTTGGCAGCATGAGTGTAGGATGCTTTGTTGCAAAACAGGAAGCCGATTCTAGATTTAATTTTGGATTGGAGATGCTTAATGTGAGTCTGGAAGGAGAGTTTACAGTCTAACCAGACACCTAGATATTTGTAGTTGTCCACATATTCTAAGTCAGAACCGTCCAGAGTAGTGATGCTGGACGGGCGAGTAGGTGCGGGCAGTGATCGGTTGAATAGCATGCATTTAGTTTTACTAGTGTTTAAGAGCAGTTGGAGGCCACGGAAGGAGTGTATGGCATTGAAGCTTGTCTGGAGGTTGGTTAACATAGTGTCCAAAGAATGGCCAGAAGTATACAGAATGGTGTCATCTGCGTAGAGGTGGATCAGAGAATCACCAGCAGCAAGAGCGACATCATTGATGTATACAGAGAAAAGAGATGGAGACCACTGTGTTCTAGGGTTCTAGGGGAACTTCAATGCTGCAGAAATGTTTTGGTACCCATCCCCAGATCTGTGCCTTGACACAATCCTCTGAGCTCTACGGACAATTCCTTCGACTTCATAGCTTGTATTTTGCTGTGACATGCACTGTCAACTGTGAGACCTTATAGAGACGGGTGTGCGCCTTAAAAAATCATGTCCAATCAATTGAAATTTACCACAGGTGGACTCCAATCAAGTTGTAGAAACATCTCAAGGATGTTCAATGGAAACAGCATGCACCTGAGCTCAATTTTGAGTCTCACAGCAAAGGGTCTGAATACTTACAGTATGTAAATAAGGTATTTAAGGAACTGTTTTCGCTTTGTCATTATGGGGTGTAGATATCTGTTAACAGAATTTATAACGGTTGAAGATAAATGATTAAATAATTCTACCCGGAAACTTAACCATTAGGAATTAGAGGTTATGTAGCATAGACAAGGAGTAATTAAAGCTGATAAACATAAGTCTAAATAGGTTGGACTGGGGAAGAGAGGAATGTATGTGTGTGCCGAAAGAAAGCAAAGAGAATCCTTAACCTATGTTTGAACCGACCCGGCTATAACTCTGGGGAGATAAGATAGGACAGGGAGAACCCCTCCAGGTTTCCCTTATCTTGGGGTGAATGGAACTGTCAGTTGGGTAGTGATCAACTGTGGTGAGAATGGTAGAGAAGTAGATATGATAGCTCTCCTCATGTTAGTGTGTATGTATGTGCGTAGGTTAAGAGAATGTTATAAAAGGAACATGTTTGGATATGCACGGGAGAGCTCTCGCGAATAAAATTGGATTTGACTAATTGTGAGTTGGTAATTCTGTCTGTTTCATTTAAACCAGAACTTTACACACTCTGGGTTGCAGACCTATAAAGATAATTGCAATTTATGAACATTGATTACAAAATTCCACAACAATATCTGAGGATTTTTATTTATTTAATCCATTTTAGAATAAGGCTGTAACGTAACAAAATGTGGAAAAGGTCAAGGGGTCTGAATACTTTTCGAAGACACGGTAGGCCAACAGTGAGTGTTGTGTCAGATATTACACATGTTTCCCTCATTAAATTACACTCTGGGCCTGACTATCAGCAAGTTCCATTCACCACGACTGTGAACGGGTCGCGCTTCTTATTAACTGGAGAAAATTAAGTCATTGATTCTGATTGCTTTCTCTCTCGCTCTGTCTGTCTGTCTCTCTTTCTCCCTCCCTCTCTCTCTCTGTCTCTTCCCCTCTCTCTCTCTGACTCTCTCGCTCTCTCACTGTCTGGTGGTAATGCTTGAGCGTTCCCTGGCGCCTCCTCTCTTATTGGCATAGTAAATTATGAGGAAAGATACAGTGCCGTCTGGGAACACACTTAAACCATCCCAGATGAACTGATGAAGCAGGTAGTAAACGATCCACACTGACATCTTATTGATAGAATGTTGTATAGAGGAAATGCAAAGTCCATAACAGTGACGTTTCTGTGCTGTAAAAGCCAATTTCCAACCACTCGTTTCTCATTCCATGCAAGCTATAGGCCTACCTATTTCCCCCTCCTCAAACTCATATTCCATGGCAATTAATCTCATCTATTTAAATAGGCAGTATAGGCTATAGTGATTGGTAGGTATTCCGTGCTGTATAGAAAAATATCACATTATATATCCAAACCCCTTGACTTTTTCCACATTTTGTTACTTTACAGCCTTATTCTAAAATTGATTAAATTAATATTTTTACTCATCAATCTACACACAATACCCCACAATGATAAAGTGAAAACAGGTTCTTGTCACGCCCTGACCTTAGAGAACCTTTTTATGTCTCTATTTGGTTTGGTCAGGGTGTGATTCGGGGTGGGTATTCTATGTTCTTTAGTTCTATTATTTGTATTTCTATGTTTTGGCCGGGTAGGGTTCTCAATCAGGGACAGCTGTCTATCGTTGTCTCTGATTGAGAACCATACTTAGGTAGCCCTTTTCCCCACCTGTCTTTGTGGGAGGTTAACTTTGTTTGTGGCACATAGCCCTTTAGCTTCACGGCTGTTTGGATGGTTTATTGTTTTTGTCGGCATCATCCTAAATAAAAGGAACATGTACGCTCACCACGCTGCGCTTTGGTCTACTTCTGTTGATGGTCGTGACAGTTTTGAGAAATTTTTGCAAATGTATAATTTTTAAAAACAGAAATAGCTTATTTACATAAGTATTCAGACCCTTTGTTATGAGACTCGAAATTGAGCTCAGGTACATCCTCTTTCCATTGATCGTCCTTGAGATGTTTCTACAACTTAGGTTGTAGTCCACCTGTGGTAAATTCAATTGATTGGACATGATTTGGAAAGGCACACACTCGTCTTTATAAGGTCCCACAGTTGACAGTGCATGTCACAGCAAAAAGAAAGCTATGAGGTCGAAGGAATTGTCCGTAGAGCTCAGAGAGAGGATTGTGTCGAGGCAGAGATCTGGAGAAGGATACCAAAACATTTCTGCAGCATTGAAGTTCCCTTAGAACACTGTGGTCTCCATCATTCTTAAAAGGAAGAAGTTTGGAACCACCAAGACACTTCCTAGATTTGGCTGCCCGGGCCTTGGTCAGGGAGGGGACCAAGAACCCGATGGTCACTCTGACAGAGCTCCAGATTTCCTCTGTGGAGATGGGAGAACTTTTCAGAAGGACAACCATCTCTACAGCACTCCAACAATCAGGCCTTTATGGTAGAGTGGCCAGACGGAAGCCACTCCTCAGTAAAAGGCACATGACAGCGCGCTTGGAGTTTACCAAAAGGCACCTAAAGGACTCTCAGACCATGAGAAACAAGATTCTCTGGTCTGATGAAAGCAACATTGAACTCTTTGGCCTGAATGCCAAGCGTCACGTCTGGAGAAAACCTGGCACCATCCCTACGGTGGATCATGGTGGTGTCAGTATCATCCTGTGGGGATGTTTTCTACGTCAGGGACTGGGAGACTAGTCAGGATCGAGGAAAAGATAAACGAAGCAAAGTACAGAGAGATCCTTGAGAGCGCTCAGGACCTCAGACTGGGACGAAGGTTCACCTTCCAACAGGACAACAACCCTAAGCACACAGCCAAGACAATGCAGGAGTGGCTTCGGTCTCTGAATGTCCTTGAGTGGCCCTGTCAGAGCCCAGAGTTGAACCAGACCGAACATCTCTGGAGACCTGAAAATAGCTGTGAGGCGACGCTCCCCGTCCAACCTGACAAGAGCTTGAAAGGATGTGCAGAGAAGAATTGGAGAATCTTCCCAAATACAGGTGTGCTAAGCTTGTAGTGTCATACCCAAGGAGACTCGAGGCTGTAATCGCTGCCAAAGGTGCTTCAACAAAGTACTGAGTAAAGGGTCTGAATACTTATGTAAATGTGATATTTAAGTTTTCTATTTTTAACCAAATTTGCAAACATTTCAAAAAAACTGTTTTTGCTTTGTCATTATGGGGTATTGTGTGAAGATTGATGAGGAAAAAAGCGATTTAATCAATTTTAGAATAAGGATTAATGTAAGAAAATGTGGGAAAATGCACTGCACATTGTGTCCAATCAGGTGTTATTAAAATGTAATTCACATGCTATTCTTATTTACACCCAATGCCATCAAGGAAAAGCTATGAAACACAACACAACATTGAGAATTTAGCAATTTTCTTAGACAGGATAGAATGGGCCTATAGCCAGTAAATGAACCAACTACAACTAGGCCCCTGCCATGCAGGACTGTGGGTAAAATGGGTCGTGTAGATGGCGCTACAGGACTTGAATTAGCCTATTCTTGAGCGAGGGCCAGGGCATTATTACATTGAGTTTGATGAAAAGCAACAAAATAGGCCAATTTGTTCACCTGACCCAAGTAGGCTATTACAGCTAAAAAGTCGCATATGATTGTCGTAACAAGTCATCCTTATTAAATGTGTAAACCATTTCAAAGCCACCAGTATATTACGAATGACGTTACTGCAGTGTTGTAATTTTCTTCCGGGTTGGGCTGGAGAGGGAGGATGCTTTCATATCGGGATCACAGTCATTGGGTGCGATGCTGCCTCTGGGTGCTCTGCAACCGACAGCCGCCCGACCGACTGCCGCAGGGGCTTTCTGAACCAGAGCCGAGTGCTGCCTACACACACAAGCTACCAGCTCTCATACTCGGCAAAATCGCTCCACTATCACGTACTGACCTAACAGTATATGATATTTTCAATGGACGCCGTTTCGCACGATATGTTTTAAGTCGCAGTTTTTGAACGTGGAAATTACCCCTTCTTCTCGGATTAATTTTTGAGGTACAACTGTGATCTCTTCATCACACATCGACTGGAGCAGAGTCAGCCACTCCATTTGCTAGCGCATGCGAACATCTCGTCGTTGGCAGTTAGCTTGGTAACGTTAGTCGATGTGTCTAGCTTTCTGTATGTTTAGTTTCCATAATACTGGATTTAGTTTTCAGTTGCCCTTGGCATCGAGCTAGCTTTAGATTGTGTATCGTTTTAAACACCATTAGCTAGCTAAAGCTGGCTAGCTACGTGTTATAACAAGCAAGGGAGATTTTGTTCGTCAAAGCACATCTGACTGGTTCGAGATCAGCAAGGGGGTTCGTTGGGATACGGAATGCGACTCGCTAAATAACCAAGCCTGGGCTACACAGGAGAAACCACATACATTTCTCCGTTTTCATTCAAAAGGTACGTATTTAAATGTTAGCAAATAATACCCGACATGTATTGCTGTAAAAGTGGTGTTGAATTGTGTTGTTTATGCTAAACTAGTCGGCAATTTAGCTAGCTAATCCATAACCAGCTAGCTGGCAAGCAAGCACTGCCGTTGTCGATGATTGACACAGCGTCTGGCCAGGTAACGGTAACTAACGGTCACATGGTCCGCTGGAGGAAGGCGGCTGGAGATGTTGTGTTGGACATCTGTAGACCACGACAGGAAATATATGCCTGTCAATGAAAAGCTGCTGTGTAATTTCAATATTCATGCCGTCATCAATTATTCTACTGAAATATGTCTGTTACTTAGCAAGTAAAACATCTAATCTTTGCTTAAACTGTCCCCAAAATGTTTATTTTCTGTGAGCATTTGGATGGAATGGTCTAACTACTCACAAATGCCCTTGTTATGATGATATATTGCTCACTAACACTTCATATGGCCTATCGGTAGTTGCTCCCCGTGTCTGTATTCATGTCAGTAGGCCTACTTAAAATAGCCTTGTAATGGAGTGGTTTGGGTAGCTATTACACGAATGCAATAAGTAACAGCCCCTATTCCAACCAACTCTAGTATAATGCAATCATCAAAAGTACTAGTGTAACAAATGAACATCTTTACAATAGTAATTACAGCTTTACTACATATGTATAAGAACAAGTAAATATGACTGTATGACTTCTTACCACCAGCTGTGAACTCTGAGTCCGTTGGAGTCGGTCCAGAACTAGGCCTATAGCCATGCATGCCTCTCCCAGCTCCAGCTCGTGCTCTACAATAGGCCTGAAGTTGATTACATTTCACGTAACCTAATCCGGAAGGGACCTTTTATAGAGGCGCGTTAATGTATGTGGAGCCCGGGCCAGAGCAGGTCTATGTGTGAGTGTGTGTGTGTGTTTCTGTGTGTGAAAGAGAGTGTTTGTCTTTGTATGCGAGCAGAGCGAGCCAGTTAGCGTGCACTCACAGTGCTGTAATTATACATCTGATAGATAAGGAAATGGATTCACAATCAATCCTGTAACTCTCTGGCTGCAGATGAAGATGTAGGGGAATGAAATGAGTCTGTCATGTTTCTCCAGGGGCAGGAAGAGATGGTCATCCATTATTTATCCTCTGTGCCTGTGGATGAGGCCCAGGCTCTGTGGCTCTGGCTTGCACAATAGGAGAACATGTGCAGAACAGAGCAGCACTGCTGCTCGCTGGAGGGAAACTATCTGGCCTTATCTGTTAGCATGGGCCCCCTGCTACCCAGAGCACAATGTGGCCAGAGGGCATGGATGACTGTGTCACTGAAACACAAATCAAATCAAATGTATTTATATAGCCCTTCGTACATCAGCTGATATCTCAAAGTGCTGTACAGAAACCCAGCCTAAAACCCCAAACAGCAAGCAATGCAGGTGTAGAAGCACGTGTTAATAACACTGTGTTATTGCTTACAGCAGCAGAGAGCTGAGCTTGGAGTGACGACTGCAGCTGAACCGCAAAGAGGGAGAGAGAATACAGTTGTCCTTTAGCAACAGTTGAAATGTAATGACACTTGCACAAGCTCTCTCTCCCTCCCTCACACACACATACGCACGCACGCACGCACGCACGCACGCACGCACGCACGCACGCGCGCACGCACACACACACACACACACACACACACACACACACACCCTTTCTCAAACCATGTGTGACTTCAGGTCTTTGATGTTCAAAGCCCCTCTAAGTCCTTGGTCTAGTGATGTTGTGCCATGTTTTGAATCCCCCCTCAGTGAGACTGAAAGTATTGTGTCATGTTTAGGACCCTTCTACAGTGGAAATGCTGTGGGTTAGCCAATAGCCAAGCCCTGTTTTAAGGCATTACTGTCCAGCATTCACAGGAAATGAATCATGTTCCTCAATTCAAGGCCGTGGCGTCTGCATGATGTGTTTCCTGTCCTGCTGTGTGTTCAGTTCCAGACCACAGCAGATGTGCTCCCCTATTTGGTGTGTATGTGTCTGTGTGTGTTTCTGAGTCTGTCTGTGTGTTTCTCTAAGAGAGTGGATTTAGTGAGTGTGTGTAGTTTGGAGTTGCTCTGGTGGAACAATAGCTCTATTCTGCGGTGTCTCTCTGGAGGAAGGCAGCGTTGGTTCTCCCTGAGCTGTGCCAGTAAGGCAGGCTCAGACTCAAACTGGGTGACTGGGGTTGGGTAGGATTGGGTTTCCCCAGCCACCTGGAGCTCCTAGCACAAGAATGCCATTGTTCCCTCTGGTCCGTGGCCCGGAACACAGAACCCTGCAGACTGGGGATGAGGAGTCACCCTATATCACCTGATATCTAAACCCTGTATCATTATAACTGACCCACAGAGACCTATATCACTGCAGCCTGTAGATTTGAGTCATTTAGCATACACTCTTATCCGGAGCAAGCTCTTATCTCATTTAGCATACGCTCTTATCTGGAGAGGAGCAATTAGGGTTAAGTGCCTTGCTCAAGGGCATCTCGGCAGATTTATCACCTGGTCGGCTCAGGGATTCGAACCAGCGACTTTTCAGTTAATGTCCCGACGCTCTTAACCGCTAGTTTACCTACCATAATCCCACATCAATAACTCAGATTCACCTTCATCACTGGCCCATGTAGCCTAGGCCTAATTTACCTCCCTGTGTCGAAGGCTGGGACAGGGGAACAACACTAGGAGTGGGATTAAGTTGGATCTAGACGCTGATCCAAGGTCGTGTTGTTTTTTCACATAATGGGTAAAGTTAGGATTTGGGGAAGGCAAGCTGATCCTAGATCTGTGCCTAAAGACAACTTCTATCCAGAACGGGATGAAATGGTTGGTTATCTATTTTATAGTTTGAAGGATCCCCAGTATTGATCGATGCAACTGACATGACAATGAGACTATCTCAGATGATCACACCACAACGCTACTGATGTTAGCTAATAAGATGATGTCATAATAACAACAACAGCATCACTCAGACACACATAGGTGGCTATACCTCTGATGGCTATAAGGAAAGCTGCTGCCAGAGAAAAAATACTCTCTCCTTCTTTCTCTATCCTTAACTCTTCTATCTCTCTCTCTCTCTCTTCATTGTTTTTTAAACATGTCGAGAGCTGCAATTGTTTTTCTAGCTTTCAAATAGGCACGTAGTTCTCCACTCCTCTGCAACTCTTCCCCAGGTCCTTAGTGTACAAGAGAAAGTAGTGCACTATGTTTTCTGTCAACCTGGTCAAATAATGGTTCATAAACAACCAAAATATGTTTTATATTTTCCAAAATTATGTTTTCTCAGTTGTATTTTTCCTGGTTTTAGATTGTTGTGGTTTCTGACTCTCAAAATTACCATTGTTCATATTTTTAGGTCTGGAAGAAAACGAACACATTTTTATTTTAGATTGTAATTCCCCTTTAATTGGCATCTGGCCATTTAATAGTGAATCTATGGAGTGAGGAATGTGCTGTCTAATGTGCCAGTCTATCCATGGTTCTGTAGGCTACTGCTGCTGCTCTTTTCATGGGTTGAAGTTTGAAAAGAACAAATAATAGATAGAACTGATATACTTACTCATGATATACTTCTGCCAGGTAAGCCTACTTTGCAGGTAACATTATATCTAGACAGTTTTGGGGAAAGTATTTCAGTCAACCAACAGATGGTTATCACATCCACTGGCTACACACAGAGTGATAGACAAACGCACCACACAGACAGACAGGGGCAATATTGCTGGAAATAAATAGGCAGATATTGTGTTAGGTTTGGCTTTTTAAGCCAATAGTGTCTAACCAGGGGTGGGATAATGTCAATGTTGTGTTGATTAGATAGTAGCTGACTGCTTGCTGTGTCTAATACTTGTGAGATTTGTTAATGACAGTTTGCGGTGAAACATGTGAAAATTGCATGTACTTTCAGAATTGTTTGGCAAGCTACTCATAGGTAGGCTCGCGATTGACCTGTTGGAGACGCCTGTTTTACAGAGACTCATGGTGAAATCTGACTGCTGCTGATCAGAACCGTCATTGATTGTAGACAATGAACACACACACACACACACACACACACACACACACACACACACACACACACACACACACACACACACACACACACACACACACACACACACGCACACAGCCCTGTTTTAAAAGATATTCATATTGAAAGAACAGTTTTGACACAAGGAGGGTTTTTCTTGACCTTGAAGCTAGTCAGGCAAACATCAGCAAATAGCTTAACGATTCTCTATTTGATCAGTCAGTTTTTAGCTAATGTACTTTAAAACACTCATCAAACTGGTTTTTGGATTTCAACATTGACTGACCTTTGGAACAGGAAGATGTGATGTCATAAATGAAACATACTCTGATTTTATTTTTCATCTTGAAAAGGTTCTGAATTTTAGAAGGGCCTTATTCATGAAGATTGTGTCTAGCACCTTTCAGAGACGTCTGTAGCATCTAGACTACCACAGGATCTCCATAATCCTGGTGCAGTGTTGATCAGATACATTCACTCTACCAGTCTGCTTTATCATGTTCTTCTCTCTGATCTGATGGTCTGATATAAACTGATATACTGCACACTGCTTACCTCTGAGGTTTTTTCCGGATGTTTGTCATAGTTAGATCAGATAGCAGAGAGGCGCTGATTGTAAACTCAGAGTGACCATGGAGAGAGAAGGAGCAAGATACAGAGAGAGGAGTGAGACAGAGGGGTGGCGTGAGAGAGAGAGAGAGAGAGAGAGAGAGAGAGCACCATGTTACTGTTTTTGCCTCTCAGGCATTGTGTGTGTGTGTGTGTGTGTGTGTGTGTGTGTGTGTGTGTGTGTGTCCTCTGGCTGCTCATAGGGTCATATCAGGGATAGAATTGCACACAGAGTGGGTCAGCCTGTGCCACTGGGGAGCCTTGCCAGCTCTACACACACACACACACACACACACACACACACACACACACACACACACACACACACACACACACACACACACACACACACACACACACACACACACACACACCACACAGGCAGGAATCACCTATCGCACACTCTGTGGTCTCCTCCCGCCACCCTCCCGGGTGGTGCAGTGGTCTAGGGCACTGCATCGCAGTGCTAGCTGCGCCACCAGAGTCTCTGGGTTCGCGCCCAGGCTCTGTCGCAGCCGGCCGCAACCGGGAGGTCTGTGGGGCGACGCACAATTGGCATAGCGTCGTCCGGATTAGGGAGGGTTTGGCCGGTAGGGATATCCTTGTCTCAGTATGTAAAATGTAATAAAATGTATGCACTCTACTGTAAGTCGCTCTGGATAAGAGCGTCTGCTAAATGACTAAAATGTAAATGTAATGGTCAACACATACGTTCTGCCTGGGTAGTGTGTCTCTGCTGTGTGAGGTTGATAATTGGCCAAGGCTAACTAACACCATGTGGGAGGGTGTGATGCCACCAGGGAATCACTGTGAGATGACTGTGTGTGACTCACCATTTAAGACAGGAGACCCATAACCGTCAGGTTTTACAAACCTTTTTTTACAGCCCTGATTGGTCATCTGTAGCTCAGTAGGCACAGCATGGTGCTTGCAATGCCAAGATAGTGAATTCCATGTATGCACACATGACTTTAAATTGCTTCAGATTGAAGCATCTGGTAAATATAATTGTTTTATTTTGTTTGTGTGTGTGTGTCAGTGTCCGCCCGCCTCGGCCCCACACCGGGGCACCAAGAGCTCGCCCCGCCTATACAATAGTCTTCTATCATCAAGTGTTCACATGATGTTAGTCATGTTTTCCATTCTAGTAAAGCCTCTCAGTTACTTCTCTCTTATATGTTGTAATAGAACTCAGGAAGCACTCAGAGCTCTAAAGGGAGTGTAGAAGTCAGGAAGCACTCAGACCTCTAAAGGGAGTGTAGAAGTCAGGAAGCACTGAGAGCTCTAAAGGGAGTGTAGAAGTCAGGAAGCACTCAGAGCTCTAAAGGGAGTGTAGAAGTCAGGAAGCACTCAGAGCTCTAAAGGGAGTGTAGAAGTCAGGAACCACTCAGTGCTCTAAAGGGAGTGTAGAAGTCAGGAACCACTCAGAGCTCTAAAGGGAGTGTAGAAGTCAGGAAGCACTCAGAGCTCTAAAGGGAGTGTAGAAGTCAGGAAGCACTCAGAGCTCTAAAGGGAGTGTAGAAGTCAGGAACCACTCAGAGCTCTAAAGGGAGTGTAGAAGTCAGGAAGCACTCAGAGCTCTAAAGGGAGTGTAGAAGTCAGGAACCACTCAGTGCTCTAAAGGGAGTGTAGAAGTCAGGAACCACTCAGAGCTCTAAAGGGAGTGTAGAAGTCAGGAAGCACTCAGAGCTCTAAAGGGAGTGTAGAAGTCAGGAACCACTCAGAGCTCTAAAGGGAGTGTAGAAGTCAGGAAGCACTGAGAGCTCTAAAGGGAGTGTAGAAGTCAGGAAGCACTGAGAGCTCTAAAGGGAGTGTAGAAGTCAGGAAGCACTCAGAGCTCTAAAGGGAGTGTAGAAGTCAGGAAGCACTCAGAGCTCTAAAGGGAGTGTAGAAGTCAGGAAGCACTGAGAGCTCTAAAGGGAGTGTAGAAGTCAGGAAGCACTCAGAGCTCTAAAGGGAGTGTAGAAGTCAGGAAGCACTCAGAGCTCTAAAGGGAGTGTAGAAGTCAGGAACCACTCAGAGCTCTAAAGGGAGTGTAGAAGTCAGGAAGCACTGAGAGCTCTAAAGGGAGTGTAGAAGTCAGGAAGCACTCAGAGCTCTAAAGGGAGTGTAGAAGTCAGGAAGCACTCAGAGCTCTAAAGGGAGTGTAGAAGTCAGGAACCACTCAGAGCTCTAAAGGGAGTGTAGAAGTCAGGAAGCACTGAGAGCTCTAAAGGGAGTGTAAAGCCTCGTGATGTTTATGGTGCTCCTCTCTTAAATGGTGGAATAGAATGTTTATGATGGAGAGACTCAGGACATAATGGTAGACTAGTGGTTCATGTTTAGGGTGAGGTCAGACAGAGGTTGACAGTGTGTTCTATGTACCAGTCAGATGGACAGTGTTTCTAGTCTGTTGTTTCTCTCTGGGTTTCCCAGAGCTTCAAGAAAAGCTGTTCCCCCTTTTATCCAAAATGACTGATTCAGTTGTTCATCCAGTTTTTCTGCAGTTTGTTTTTCAGCTGTTTGTGTTGTTCTGCAGATTAGTATTCAGATGACGTTGAGCCAGATATCCTCTGGTCCTCTCTGCCTCCTAATGGACAGAGAGGCAGAGCCTCCAGTGTCCTCAACAGTGATAGACAGAGTGAAAAGGAGAAGCAACATGTCTGGGCCTAGTTTCACCCCCCTCCCCTCCTGACAATGTATGCTGTGGTCGTGTGTATGTGTATGTGTGGTTGTGTACGTGTGTATGTGTGTATGTGTACGTGTGTATGTGTGGTTATGTACGTGTGTCAGGGTTTCTATTAACTGGCTTTTGTCCGGTAAACAAAATAGAAAAGTTGATTAAATAAAGTTGCCACTGGCCAATTTTCCGGGAGAAGAATAAAAAACCCCATTGTGAAATAATACTTTTTAGCCGATTCATTGATGGAAATCGTGTAGTTATTCCCAATCAAACAAGCGAAATCAAACAAGCGAAATGCCGGTACAGGGACAAGGTGGAGTCGCAATTCAACCGCTCTGTGAAGGTTTTCTTCCAGGGGTAAAGGAGAGGACCAAAATGCAGCGTAGCCAGTGCTCAACATGTTTAATTAAACAATAACCATGAACACTTAACAAATAACAAAATAACAAACCGTGAAAACCGAGACAGTCCTATCTGGTGCAGAACAAACACTGAGACAGGAAACAAACACCCACAAAACACCAGTGAAACCCTGGCTGCCTTAGTATGACTCTCAATCAGAGACAAACGATACACACCTGTCTCTAATTGAGAATCATACCAGGCCGAACACAAAACACCACATAGAAATAGAAAACATAGACTGCCCACCCAACACTCACGCCCTGACCAATAAAGACATAAAACAAGAGAAAACAGGTCAGGAACGTGACACGCTCAGACACGACACGTATGTGGCAGGGTCTACTGGAAATCACGGACTACAAAACAAAACCAGCCACGTCACGGATACCGACGTCACGCTTCCAGACAAACTAAACACATTCTTTGCCCGCTTTGAGGATAATACAGTGCCACCGTCTCGGCTCGCTAACAAAGTCTGCGCCCCCCCCCCCCCCCTCTTTCTCAGTGGCTGACGGAAGTAAAACATTTGGCTGGTGTGTTTACAGACATATATAATCGCTCCCTATTCCAGTATGTTGTCCCCACATGCTTCAAGATGGCTACCATTGTTCCTGTACCCAAGAAGGCAAAGATAACTGAACTAAATGACTACCGCCCCGTAGCACTCACTTCTGTCATCATGAAGTGCTTTGAGAGGCTAGTCAAGGATCATATCACCGCCACCTTACCCACTTCAGTTTGCATACCGCCCCAACAGGTCCACAGATGACGCAATCGCCATCACACTGCACACTGCCTATCCCATCTGGACAAAAAGAATAGCTATGCAAGAATGCTGATCACTGACTACAGCTCAGTATTCAACACCATAGTACCCTCCAAGCTCATCATCAAGCTGGAGGCCCTGGGTCTCAACCTCTCCCTGTGCAACTGGGTCCTGGACTTTTTCGACGGGCCGCCCCCAGGGGGTGAAGGTAGGAAACAATATCTCCACTTCACTGACCCTCAACACTGGGACCCCACAAGGGTGTGTGCTCAGCCCTCTCCTGTACTCCCTGTTCACCCACGACTGCGTGGCCACGTTGGCGTCCAACTCAATCATCAAGTTTGCAGACGACACAACAGTAGTGGGCTTGATTACCAACAACGACGAGACGGCCTACAGGGAGGAGGTGAGGGCACTTGGAGTGTGGTGTCAGGAAAACAACCTCTCACTCAACGTCAACAAAACAAAGGAGATGATCGTGGACTTCAGGAAACAGCAGAGGGAGCACCCCCTATGCACATCGATGGGACAGCAGTGGAGAAGGTGGAAAGTTTTAAGTTCCTCGGGGGAAAACATCACGGACAAACTGAAATGGTCAACCCACACAGACAGTGTAGTGAAGAAGGCACAACAGCGCCTCTTCAACCTCAAGAGGCTGAAGAAATTTGGCTTGTCACCCAAAACCCTGACTAACTTTTACAGATGCACAATCGAGAGCATCCTGTCGGGCTGTATCACCGCCTGGTACGGCAACTACTCCGCCCACAACCGCAAGGCTCTCCAGAGGGTAGTGAGGTCTGCACAACGCTTCACTGGGGGCAAACTACCTGCCCTCCATGACACCTACAGCACCCAATGTCACAGGAAGGCCAAAAAGATCATCAAGGACAACAACCACCCGAGCCACTTCCTGTTCACACCGCCGCTATCATTCAGAAGGCGAGGTCAGTACAGGTGCATCAAAGCTGGGACTCAGAGTGAAAAACAGCTTCTATCTCAAGGCCATCAGACTGTTAAATAGCCATCACTAACTCAGAGAGGCTTCTTCCTACACTGAAACCCAATCATGGACAGTATAATAAATGTATCACTAGTAACTTTAAACAATGCCACTTTAAATAATACCACTTTAATAATGTTTACATATCTTACATTACTCATATCACATGTATATACTGTATTTTATACCATCTACTGCACCTTGCCTATGCTGCTCGGCCATCGCTCATCCATATATTTATATGTACATATTTTCATTCACCCCTTTAGATTTGTGTGTATTAGGTAGTTGTTGGGAATTGCTAGATTACTTGTTAGATTTGTGTGTATTAGGTAGTTGTCGGGAATTGTTAGATATTACTTGTTAGATATTTCTGCACTGTTGGAACTAGAAGCACAAGCATTTCGCTACACTCGCATTAACATCTGCTAACCATGTGTATGTGACCAATAATTTGATCTGATTTGAGTTGATGTAAATACATTTGACTGGTCATGCTTACCGGTCTATAGGTTACTTTACATAATTTAGTGTAATTAAATTGGCGCGTGTGTACAGTATAGTCGTATCTTATTTATCACACGCGTACAGCATACAGATACAGAGCCTTTGAGTGAAAATGTGTCAGACAACGCAAGAGCTGCTGCTTCTGCATCTTGTGGTGCTTCTAAGACAACTGGGAACTCCTTACCTCTTCATACGACCAAGACAATTCCTATTGCATGCTGCATATTTTAAATGCCCTCAAAAACAGATATTTATCTTGTTTCAGTCTTGGGGAGCGAGTTATATCTGTTCCTGTTGATCAGGCAACAGCTGGAGTTTTCACAAGAGGCTGTGTTTACATCGAAGATAGAAGCAGGCCATTGGCTGCCTTCATCACGAGGGGTGTTTATGGGAGTTCTGATTGATTCCAAGTTTAACAGTTGGGCAAAATTGTGTTGAAATATTTTTTATGAGAAAATGTGCAAGAATTGAAGGTGCCAACAAATGTTATAGTCATCATAAAATAGTTTTACGGTCGTATATAAAACATCATCTCCTCCCTCGGCGGGGCTTCGGCCCACCACCCTATGTGTGTGCTTCTCCTTCAGCATCTGTTTTAGCATGAGATACGACCCCCACAGGAAAGGCCTGGTTTCCATGGTGACACCCCCCCCCCTCAGAGGAATTGTAAGGTGTCCAAATTCTGCTGACTCATTGAGTCAATCACACACACACACACACACACACACACACACACACACACACACACACACACACACACACACACACACACACACACACACACACACACACACACACACACACACACACACACACACACACACAAACACACGTCTCCAATCACAAGAGTCTTCAGTCTGTCTGTCTGTCTGTCTGTCTGTGAATGATTGAGTGTGTCTCTGTGTGTCTCTGTCTGCTTTGTGAGTGTGTTTCATTGTCATGTGTGCTGTGTGTATGGTGTGTGTGTGTTGGCTGGGTGCCCCAGTCAGAGCAGAGCTGGTTAAGTCAGGAAGGCCTGGAGTAGACAGGATTTAGAGGGATAACTGGGAGCAGAGCAGTACTACTCCACTCACCCTACAGACCAACAGAGGATAGCTTTCTATTGGACTGGCCTATTGTGGCCTAGCTTTCCCTTTCACAGTGGCTCACATCTTTTTCACATGTCTGTTATTTCACCCAGACCACTGTTGTGTGAGGGGATGAGAGATGAGGAGACCGAGAGAGTAGAGAGACCCCTTCCCCTCTCTCTTTCTCTCTCTTTCCTTCTCTCTCTCTCCTTCTGATAAGCATATCTACCCTCAGCCGCTGGGCTAGAGAACAACAGGCCCATTGTGTGTGTGTGTGTGCGTGTGTGTGTGCGTGTGTGCGTGTGTGTGTGCGTGTGTGCGTGTGCGTGTGCGTGTGCGTGTGTGTGTGTGTGTGTGTGTGTGTGTGTGTGTGTGTGTGTGTGTGTGTGTGTGTGTGATCATTGGCAACCAGCCTCATGTGGGTCAGCAGCCACAGATCAGAATGACTTTTTTGGACGTCTCAACTCTGCTTCCACTAATGTTGGGAGGAGTTAGAACAGACCTCTAGTGTTGGGAGGAGTTAGAACAGACCACTAGTGTTGGGAGGAGTTAGAACAGACCTCTAGTGTTGGGAGGAGTTAGAACAGACCTCTAGTGTTGGGAGGAGTTAGAACAGACCTCTAGTGTTGGGAGGAGTTAGAACAGACCTCTAGTGTTGGGAGGAGTTAGAACAGACCACTAGTGTTGGGAGGAGTTAGAACAGACCTCTAGTGTTGGGAGGAGTTAGAACAGACCTCTAGTGTTGGGAGGAGTTAGAACAGACCTCTAGTGTTGGGAGGAGTTAGAACAGACCTCTAGTGTAGGGAGGAGTTAGGACAGACCTCTAGTGTTGGGAGGAGTTAGAACAGACCTCTAGTGTTGGGAGGAGTTAGGACAGACCTCTAGTGTTGGGAGGAGTTAGAACATACCTCTAGTGTTGGGAGGAGTTAGAACAGATCTCTAGTGTTGGGAGGAGTTAGGACAGACCTCTAGTGTTGGGAGGAGTTAGGACAGACCTCTAGTGTTGGGAGGAGTTAGAACAGACCTCTAGTGTTGGGAGGAGTTAGAACAGACCTCTAGTGTTGGGAGGAGTTAGAACAGATCTCTAGTGTTGGGAGGAGTTAGGACAGACCTCTAGTGTTGGGAGGAGTTAGAACAGATCTCTAGTGTTGGGAGGAGTTAGAACAGACCACTAGTGTTGGGAGGAGTTAGAACAGACCTCTAGTGTTGGAAGGAGTTAGAACAGACCTCTAGTGTTGGGAGGAGTTAGAACAGACCTCTAGTGTTGGGAGGAGTTAGAACAGACCTCTAGTGTTGGGAGGAGTTAGAACAGACCTCTAGTGTTGGGAGGAGTTAGAACAGACCTCTAGTGTTGGGAGGAGTTAGAACAGACCTCTAGTGTTGGGAGGAGTTAGAACAGACCACTAGTGTTGGGAGGAGTTAGAACAGGCCTCTAGTGTTGGGAGGAGTTAGAACAGGCTCCTGGGAGGAGTTAGAACAGATCTCTAGTGTTGGGAGGAGTTAGAACAGACCACTAGTGTTGGGAGGAGTTAGAACAGGCCTCTAGTGTTGGGAGGAGTTAGAACAGACCTCTAGTGTTGGGAGGAGTTAAAACAGACCTCTAGTGTTGGGAGGAGTTAGAACAGACCTCTAGTGTTGGGAGGAGTTAGGACAGACCTCTAGTGTTGGGAGGAGTTAGAACACATCTCTAGTGTTGGGAGGAGTTAGGACAGACCTCTAGTGTTGGGAGGAGTTAGAACAGACCTCTTGTGTTGGGAGGAGTTAGAACAGACCTCTAGTGTTGGGAGGAGTTAGAACAGATCTCTAGTGTTGGGAGGAGTTAGAACAGATCTCTAGTGTTGGGAGGAGTTAGAACAGATCTCTAGTGTTGGGAGGAGTTAGAACAGACCTCTAGTGTTGGGAGGAGTTAGGACAGACCTCTAGTGTTGGGAGGAGTTAGGACAGACCTCTAGTATTGGGAGGAGTTAGGACAGACCTCTAGTGTTGGGAGGAGTTAGAACATACCTCTAGTGTTGGGAGGAGTTAGAACAGACCTCTAGTGTTGGGAGGAGTTAGGACAGACCTCTAGTGTTGGGAGGAGTTAGAACAGATCTCTAGTGTTGGGAGGAGTTAGAACAGATCTCTAGTGTTGGGAGGAGTTAGAACAGATCTCTAGTGTTGGGAGGAGTTAGAACAGATCTCTAGTGTTGGGAGGAGTTAGAACAGATCTCTAGTGTTGGGAGGAGTTAGAACAGACCTCTAGTGTTGGGAGGAGTTAGAACAGACCACTAGTATTGGGAGGAGTTAGAACAGACCTCTAGTGTTGGGAGGAGTTAGAACAGACCTCTAGTGTTGGGAGGAGTTAGAACAGACCTCTAGTGTTGGGAGGAGTTAGGACAGACCTCTAGTGTTGGGAGGAGTTAGGACAGACCTCTAGTATTGGGAGGAGTTAGGACAGACCTCTAGTGTTGGGAGGAGTTAGAACATACCTCTAGTGTTGGGAGGAGTTAGAACAGACCTCTAGTGTTGGGAGGAGTTAGGACAGACCTCTAGTGTTGGGAGGAGTTAGAACAGATCTCTAGTGTTGGGAGGAGTTAGAACAGATCTCTAGTGTTGGGAGGAGTTAGAACAGATCTCTAGTGTTGGGAGGAGTTAGAACAGATCTCTAGTGTTGGGAGGAGTTAGAACAGATCTCTAGTGTTGGGAGGAGTTAGAACAGACCTCTAGTGTTGGGAGGAGTTAGAACAGACCACTAGTATTGGGAGGAGTTAGAACAGACCTCTAGTGTTGGGAGGAGTTAGAACAGACCTCTAGTGTTGGGAGGAGTTAGAACAGACCTCTAGTGTTGGGAGGAGTTAGAACAGACCTCTAGTGTTGGGAGGAGTTAGAACAGACCTCTAGTGTTGGGAGGAGTTAGGACAGACCTCTAGTGTTGGTAGGAGTTAGAACAGACCACTAGTGTTGGGAGGAGTTAGAACAGACCACTAGTGTTGGGAGGAGTTAGAACAGACCACTAGTGTTGGGAGGAGTTAGAACAGACCTCTAGTGTTGGGAGGAGTTAGAACAGACCTCTAGTGTTGGGAGGAGTTAGAACAGACCACTAGTGTTGGGAGGAGTTAGAACAGACCTCTAGTGTTGGGAGGAGTTAGAACAGACCACTAGTGTTGGGAGGAGTTAGTACAGACATCTAGTGTTGGGAGGAGTTAGAACAGACCTCTAGTGTTGGGAGGAGTTAGAACAGACCTCTAGTGTTGGGAGGAGTTAGAACAGACCTCTAGTGTTGGGAGGAGTTAGAACAGACCTCTAGTGTTGGGAGGAGTTAAAACAGACCTCTAGTGTTGGGAGGAGTTAGAACAGACCTCTAGTGTTGGGAGGAGTTAGAACATACCTCTAGTGTTGGGAGGAGTTAGAACATACCTCTAGTGTTGGGAGGAGTTAGAACAGACCTCTAGTGTTGGGAGGAGTTAGAACAGACCTCTAGTGTTGGGAGGAGTTAGAACAGATCTCTAGTGTTAGGAGGAGTTAGAACAGACCTCTAGTGTTGGGAGGAGTTAGAACAGACCTCTAGTGTTGGGAGGAGTTAGAACAGACCTCTAGTGTTGGGAGGAGTTAGAACAGACCTCTAGTGTTAGGAGGAGTTAGGACAAAACACTTGGCCTACACCGTCGAATACCAATATCACACTTCTACAATTACAATACCAAGGCTGTTGTGCACTGTGTGAAGAAGTGCTAAACAAAATATTGATATCGTTCTTATTTGCATTGCTACTTGTGCTGGCCCAGGTGTGTGTTTGATTGTGCATGTGATTGTGCGTGACTGTGTCTGTCTGGTCTGTGCCTAGTCGATGATGGTTACATTTTACAGCAGCCAACAGGCTATTGAGTGGCTCATTTATTAATCCAACTTTATCGTGTAGCATCTGTAGTGAGAGAGGATGGAGGGCTGGGGGTTGCAGACAGACAGACAGACAAAGCAGTTGTGTGTTTGTGTAAAACATATCCCAGGGGGTGATGGTGGTACCCAGCCCAGGGTGTATCAACCTGCCCCATGGCTTCCGGGTTTTTACTGGAAGAGGAAGCCAGTGTGGTCATGTGACTAAAAATATTCAACATTTTCCCGCATGAGTAATTTGGCTGGGAATGCCAACCCAACTGGGATTGAGAACGTTGGGAATGTCATGCTGGCGTCAGAAACATGAAGAAAATGAGAAATGTTTGGAAGAGAAGAGAATAGGAAAGGAGAGCAGAGGGGATATGAAGAGAGGGGATGACAGGAGAAAAGAAGAGAGGAGAAGAATCCCCGACCCGACTAGGGGAAAAATCTGTCGATGTACCCTTGAGCAAGGCACTTAACCCTAATTACTCCTGTAAGTCGCTCTGGATAAGAGTGTCTGCTAAATAAAAAATGAGAAGAGGGGATGAGAGAGGGGATGAAGGGGAGAGGGGATGAGAGAAGAGAATAAGATGATGAGAGGGGATAAGAGGAAAGGAGATAAGGGGGGTGTAACGCTCGTCTTCCTCCTCGTCTGAGGAGGAGCAAGGATCGGACCAAAGCGCAGCGTAGTGTGAATACATATTGATTTATTTAAGAAAGACGAACACGAAGAACACTTGGCAAAATACAAAATAACAAAACGACGTGAACAGACCTGAACTTGAGAACTTAAAACATGAACGCACGAACAGGAAGGAACACACGAACGAACCAACGAAACGAAACGAAACAGTACTGTGTGGCGAACAAACACAGACACAGCAACAATCACCCACAAAACAACAGCCTACCTTAACATGGTTCTCAATCAGAGGAAACGTAAAACACCTGCCCCTGATTGAGAACCATATCAGACTAGTTGACAATGAACCCAACATAGAAACACATAACATAGAATGCCCACCAAGCTCACGTCCTGACCAACTAAACAATACAGAACAAAGGAAATAAGGTCAGGAACGTGACAGGGGGAGAATGAGTTGGAGGGGAGAGAGCGAGAGGGATTAATACATCTGGACTGTGGCTACAGGATATAACTACTGTAGCTAGAGGACAAGAGATGTGGACTGGGACTACAGGATATAACCTACTGTAGCTAGAGGACAAGAGATGTGGACTGTGACTACAGGATATAACCTACTGTAGCTAGAGGACAAGAGATGTGGACTGTGACTACAGGATATAACCTACTGTAGCTAGAGGACAAGAGATGTGGACTGTGGCTACAGGATATAACCTACTGTAGCTAGAGGACAAGAGATGTGGACTGTGACTACAGGATATAACCTACTGTAGCTAGAGGTCAAGAGATGTGGACTGTGACTACAGGATATAACCTACTGTAGCTAGAGGACAAGAGATGTGGACTGTGACTACAGGATATAACCTACTGTAGCTAGAGGACAAGAGTTGTGGACTGTGACTACAGGATATAACCTACTGTAGCTAGAGGACAAGAGATGTGGACTGTGACTACAGGATATAACCTACTGTAGCTAGAGGACAAGAGATGTGGACTGTGACTACAGGATATAACTACTGTAGCTAGAGGACAAGAGATGTGGACTGTGACTACAGGATATAACCTACTGTAGCTAGAGGACAAGAGTTGTGGACTGTGACTACAGGATATAACCTACTGTAGCTAGAGGACAAGAGATGTGGACTGTGACTACAGGATATAACCTACTGTAGCTAGAGGACAAGAGTTGTGGACTGTGACTACAGGATATAACCTACTGTAGCTAGAGTACAAGAGATCTGACGGTGTGGGTTGTGTAGGTGGACATGTAGACCAGGTCTGTCAATGCGGTTTCAGTGTCTATGTTGTTACTTTTCCTCTGCTCAGCAGTCACCTCTCTGTAAACAGGAAGCAGCTCTCTCTATTCTCTCTCTCTTTCTCTCTCTGTCTCTCTCTCCCTCTCTACTCTCTTTCTCTACTCTATCTCTGTCTCTCTTTCTCTTTCTCTCTTTCTCTCTTTCTCTCTTTCTCTCTTTCTCTCTTTCTCTCTCTCTCTCTCTCTCTCTCTCTCTCTCTCTCTCTCTCTCTCTCTTCTCTCTCTCTCTCTCTCTCTCTCTCTCTCTCTCTCTCTCTCTCTCTCTCTCTCTCTCTCTCTCTCTCTCTCTCTCTCTCTCTCTCTCTCTCTCTCTCTCCCCTTTCTCTCTCTCTCTCTGTCTCTCTGTCTCTCCCTCTCTCTCTTTCTCTACTCTATCTCTGTTTCTCTCTCCCTCTCTCTACTCTCTCTCTCTCCCTCTCTCTCTCTCTCTCTCTCTCTCTCTCTCTCTCTCTCTCTCTCTCTCTCTCTCTCTCTCTCTCTCTTCCTCTCTCTCTCTCTCTCTTCCTCTCTGACTCTCTCTCTCTGACTATCTATCATTAGTGTCACTGTGACTCTTCCAGGAGTGGGAAACCTATTTTTACCCACTGTTCATAATCTATTCCTGTCTGCTGTTCTGGGTATTCCTGTTGTCCCACTGTTCCTGTTGTCCCTCCCTCAGCCCTCAGGGGGACTCCCAGGAATGTGTCAGGATTCAGGAATAATGATTGTAAAAGTCTCTGTCATTTGGAGGGACTGATGTGTCTGAGGGCCTCTCAAAGCACTGTTTTTATGCTTTTCTCCCTCTCTCTCCCTCTCCCTCTCCCTCTCCCTCTCTCTCCCTCTCCCTCTCCCTCTCCCTCTCCCTCTCCCTCTCCCTCTCCCTCTCCCTCTCCCTCTCCCTCTCCCTCTCCCTCTCCCTCTCCCTCTCCCTCTCTCTCTCTCTCTCTCTCTCTGTGATGTCACAGTTTGTGTGTGTGTGTCAGGGTTTGCTGACAAATAACATTGCCGTCAGCTAATTGTACAGGAGAATTTTAAATTATCCCATTTGAAAAATTATGCTTTTTAGCCTATTCATGAATTGAAATACCAGACGGCGTAGATACATTTGGTCTATAGGTTAATTGCTGCATGTGTATTTTCATTAGTCATGAACCTATCTTATTTATAACACGCGCATACAGATCCTCAAACAGCTCCTCAAACAGTTCCTCAAACAGCTCCTCAAACAGCTCCTCAAACAGCTCCTCAAACAGCTCCTCAAACAGCTCCTCAAACAGTCCCTCAAACAGCTCCTCAAACAGCTCCTCAAACAGTTCCTCAAACAGCTCCTCAAACAGCTCCTCAAACAGCTCCTCAAACAGCTCCTCAAACAGCTCCTCAAACAGCTCCTCAAACAGCTCCTCAAACAGCTCCTCAAACAGGTCCTCAAACAGCTCCTCAAACAGTTCCTTAAACAGTTCCTTAAACAGTTCCTTAAACAGCTCCTCAAACAGCTCCTCAGCTCCTCAAACAGTTCCTCAAACAGCTCCTCAAACAGGTCCTCAAACAGGTCCTCAAACAGCTCCTCAAACAGTTCCTCAAACAGTTCCTTAAACAGCTCCTCAAACAGCTCCTCAGCTCCTCAAACAGCTCCTCAGCTCCTCAGCTCCTCAAACAGCTCCTTCGTTGCTGCTGGAGTGAAACATGCTTTTATAAGCTCAATCATTGCACAACAATTTGAAATGCAATCGCATGTTAAAAACAGTTTTTATGGCCACAATTAAAAAGAGCTACTATTTATTATTTATTTGACTGGTAATTGAAGCGTGCTTCCCATTCGCTAATCAAGTGCATAGACAACGCTAACCAGATTTCAGCACCTCACACACCACTTTGCAATGAGCTGGAGGCAGGCTGCATTTTGAAAACAGTTACTTCATTGTTTGAAACCTGAAAGTTTTAATACATATTATGAGGCTTGCTTCATATTAGCCCAGTCCAAAAAGTATTTCACATGCCCTTGAAACCAGTAGCCTATTTCTATGTATTGGTTTTGAAATCAACTTTCTTTCATTGTCCAGTAGCCAAACTTCAATCCTAGTCATATTATCAACCATGTAGTTGTTGCATCTTTACATCTCCTGTCTTTCTACATTTCATGGGACGGATATTTACATCTCTGTCACATCAAACCGCTCGTATATGCGGTGCACTGTGTTTTCCCGCTAATTCCATTATTGAACGAACATTCGCACGTAACCTACTGCCTTGTACGCATTGCTGCGCTTATGACGTGTAGAAGTAATAGTTTATAAACATTATATGCTAAACGTTCTGATCTGTTGCATCAGACTCATTGCTTTTTCACGTTTTGTTTGTGTAGCCGAGGCCTACTGGTTGTATGAGTTGGGGATCGTCCCACAACTGTCCCAGAGTCTGTTTGGAATAGGCTGTTTCTTTTTTGCACAGAACGACAGGCTGACCAATAGAAGAGGTCAACTTTTCTACGATGGGTTATTGTAGATTGACAGGCTAGTGATAATCCTTACTGGTCTTGTTGATGAGGAAAGTCACTGTGGACAGTTACTCTAACATCTGTAGCATCAGAATTAGATGGGAAAGACAGACGCCGTGACATCCTGGAGTTGCATGTTCTGTTAAGATGAATTATCATAATGTAAATGTGATTTCTGTCATCATGAGCACTGTGGGTGTACGCCCTCATCAGGTTAAATTACTTAAATGTCGGACAATTTCAATGCTGCCGCCATACAGGTTGCAAAATAGTTTTTCGATGTGCCGATTCCTCGTCACGTGGTTTATGAACTGATGAACAAAACAACGCCGGATTCAACGCTTAGAGCTTTTCAATTAAAATTATTATACCACATTCTTACAACCAATAGAATGTTATGTGGAGGATACAACCAATAGAATGTTATGCAGGGGATACAACCAATAGAATGTTCTGTGGAGGATACAACCAATAGAATGTTATGTGGGGGATACAACCAATAGAATGTTATGTGGAGGATACAACCAATAGACTGTTATGCAGGGGATACAACCAATAGAATGTTATGTGGAGGATACAACCAATAGAATGTTATGTGGAGGATACAACCAAAAGAATGTTATGTGGAGGATACAACCAAATGAATGTTAGGTGGGGGATACAACCAATAGAATGTTATGTGGAGGATACAACCAATAGAATGTTATGTGGAGGATACAACCAATAGAATGTTATGTGGGGGATACAACCAATAGAATGTTATGTGGGGGATACAACCAATAGAATGTTATGTGGGGGATACAACCAATAGAATGTTATGTGGGGGGTACAACCAATAGAATGTTATGTGGGGGATACAACCAATATAATGTTATGCAGGGGATACAACCAATAGAATGTTATGTGGAGGATACAACCAATATAATGTTATGCGGGGGATACAACCAATAGAATGTTATGTGGAGGATACAACCAATAGAATGTTATGTGGAGGATACAACCAATAGAATGTTATGTGGAGGATACAACCAATATAATGTTATGTGGAGGATACAACCAATATAATGTTATGTGGAGGATACAACCAATAGAATGTTATGTGGAGGATACAACCAATAGAATGTTAGGTGGGGGATACAACCAATAGAATGTTATGTGGAGGATACAACCAATAGAATGTTATGTGGAGGATACAACCAATAGAATGTTATGTGGGGGATACAACCAATAGAATGTTATGTGGGGGATACAACCAATAGAATGTTATGTGGGGGGTACAACCAATAGAATGTTATGTGGAGGATACAACCAATAGAATGTTATGTGGGGGATACAACCAATAGAATGTTATGTGGAGGATACAACCAATAGAATGTTATGTGGAGGATACAACCAATAGAATGTTATGTGGGGGATACAACCAATAGAATGTTATGTGGGGGATACAACCAATAGAATGTTATGTGGAGGATACAACCAATAGAATGTTATGTGGGGGATACAACCAATAGAATGTTATGTGGAGGATACAACCAAATGAATGTTAGGTGGGGGATACAACCAATAGAATGTTATGTGGAGGATACAACCAATAGAATGTTATGTGGAGGATACAACCAATAGAATGTTATGTGGGGGATACAACCAATAGAATGTTATGTGGGGGATACAACCAATAGAATGTTATGTGGGGGGTACAACCAATAGAATGTTATGTGGGGGATACAACCAATATAATGTTATGCAGGGGATACAACCAATAGAATGTTATGTGGAGGATACAACCAATATAATGTTATGCGGGGGATACAACCAATAGAATGTTATGTGGAGGATACAACCAATAGAATGTTATGTGGAGGATACAACCAATAGAATGTTATGTGGAGGATACAACCAATAGAATGTTATGTGGGAGATACAACCAATAGAATGTTATGTGGGGGATACAACCAATAGAATGTTATGTGGGGGATACAACCAATAGAATGTTATGTGGGGGATACAACCAATAGAATGTTATGTGGAGGATACAACCAAAAGAATGTTATGTGGGGGATACAACCAATAGAATGTTATGTGGGGGATACAACCAATAGAATGTTATGTGGGGGATACAACCAATAGAATGTTATATGGAGGATACAACCAATAGAATGTTATATGGAGGATACAACCAATAGAATGTTATGTGGAGGATACAGCCAATAGAATGTTATGTGGAGGATACAACCAATAGAATGTTATGTGGAGGATACAACCAATAGAATGTTATGTGGAGGATACAACCAATAGAATGTTATGTGGAGGATACAACCAATAGAATGTTATGTGGAGGATACAACCAATAGAATGTTATGCGGGGGATACAACCAATAGAATGTTATGCGGGGGATACAACCAATAGAATGTTATGTGGGGGATACAACCAATAGAATGTTATGTGGGGGATACAACCAATAGAATGTTATGTGGAGGATACAACCAATAGAATGTTATGTGGGGGATACAACCAATAGAATGTTATGTGGGGGATACAACCAATAGAATGTTATGTGGGGGATACAACCAATAGAATGTTATGTGGAGGATACAACCAATAGAATGTTATGTGGAGCATACAACCAATAGAATGTTATGTGGGGGATACAACCAATAGAATGTTATGTGGAGGATACAACCAATAGAATGTTATGTGGGGGATACAACCAATATAATGTTATGCGGGGGATACAACCAATAGAATGTTATGTGGAGGATACAACCAATAGAATGTTATGTGGAGGATACAACCAATAGAATGTTATATGGAGGATACAACCAATAGAATGTTATGCGGGGGATACAACCAATAGAATGTTATGCGGAGAATACAACCAATAGAATGTTATGTGGAGGATACAACCAATAGAATGTTATGTGGAGGATACAACCAATAGAATGTTATGTGGGGGATACAACCAATAGAATGTCATGTGGGGGATACAACCAATAGAATGTTATGTGGAGGATACAACCAATAGAATGTTATGTGGAGGATACAACCAATAGAATGTTATGTGGCGGATACAACCAATAGAATGTTATGTGGGGGATACAACCAATAGAATGTTATGTGGAGGATACAACCAATAGAATGTTATGTGGAGGATACAACCAATAGAATGTTATGTGGGGGATACAACTAATAGAATGTTATGCGGGGGATACAACCAATAGAATGTTATGTGGAGGATACAACCAATAGAATGTTATGTGGAGGATACAACCAATAGAATGTTATGCGGAGGATACAACCAATAGAATGTTATGCGGAGGATACAACCAATAGAATGTTATGCGGGGGATACAACCAATAGAATGTTATGCGGAGGATACAACCAATAGAATGTTATGTGGAGGATACAACCAATAGAATGTTATGTGGAGGATACAACCAATAGAATGTTATGTGGGGGATACAACCAATAGAATGTTATGTGGAGGATACAACCAATAGAATGTTATGCGGAGGATACAACCAATAGAATGTTATGCAGGGGATACAACCAATAGAATGTTATGCGGGGGATACAACCAATAGAATGTTATGTGGGGGATACAACCAATAGAATGTTATGTGGGGGATACAACCAATAGAATGTTATGTGGGGGATACAACCAATAGAATGTTATGTGGGGGATACAACCAATATAATGTTATGTGGAGGATACAACCAATAGAATGTTATGTGGAGCATACAACCAATAGAATGTTATGTGGGGGATACAACCAATAGAATGTTATGTGGAGGATACAACCAATAGAATGTTATGTGGGGGATACAACCAATAGAATGTTATGTGGAGGATACAACCAATAGAATGTTATGTGGAGGATACAACCAATAGAATGTTATGTGGAGGATACAACCAATAGAATGTTATATGGAGGATACAACCAATAGAATGTTATGCGGGGGATACAACCAATAGAATGTTATGTGGAGAATACAACCAATAGAATGTTATGTGGAGGATACAACCAATAGAATGTTATGTGGAGGATACAACCAATAGAATGTTATGTGGGGGATACAACTAATAGAATGTTATGCGGGGGATACAACCAATAGAATGTTATGTGGAGGATACAACCAATAGAATGTTATGTGGAGGATACAACCAATAGAATGTTATGCGGAGGATACAACCAATAGAATGTTATGCGGGGGATACAACCAATAGAATGTTATGCGGAGGATACAACCAATAGAATGTTATGTGGAGGATACAACCAATAGAATGTTATGTGGGGGATACAACCAATAGAATGTTATGTGGGGGATACAACCAATAGAATGTTATGTGGAGGATACAACCAATAGAATGTTATGTGGGGGATACAACCAATAGAATGTTATGTGGAGGATACAACCAATAGAATGTTATGTGGGGGATACAACCAATAGAATGTTATGTGGGGGATACAACCAATAGAATGTTATGTGGGGGATACAACCAATAGAATGTTATGTGGAGGATACAACCAATAGAATGTTATGTGGAGGATACAACCAATAGAATGTTATGTGGGAGATACAACCAATAGAATGTTATGTGGAGGATACAACCAATAGAATGTTATGTGGGGGATACAACCAATAGAATGTTATGTGGGGGATACAACCAATAGAATGTTATGTGGAGGATACAACCAATAGAATGTTATGTGGAGGATACAACCAATAGAATGTTATGTGGAGGATACAACCAATAGAATGTT
Organism: Salvelinus fontinalis; assembly: GCF_029448725.1. NCBI lineage: Eukaryota > Metazoa > Chordata > Actinopteri > Salmoniformes > Salmonidae > Salvelinus > Salvelinus fontinalis. The sequence goes on from NC_074670.1 coordinate 11,003,865, forward strand.
ATGTGGGGGATACAACTAATAGAATGTTATGCGGGGGATACAACCAATAGAATGTTATGCGGGGGATACAACCAATAGAATGTTATGTGGAGGATACAACCAATAGAATGTTATGCGGAGGATACAACCAATAGAATGTTATGCGGGGGATACAACCAATAGAATGTTATGCGGAGGATACAACCAATAGAATGTTATGTGGAGGATACAACCAATAGAATGTTATGTGGGGGATACAACCAATAGAATGTTATGTGGGGGATACAACCAATAGAATGTTATGTGGAGGATACAACCAATAGAATGTTATGTGAGGGATACAACCAATAGAATGTTATGTGGAGGATACAACCAATAGAATGTTATGTGGGGGATACAACCAATAGAATGTTATGTGGGGGATACAACCAATAGAATGTTATGTGGAGGATACAACCAATAGAATGTTATGTGGAGGATACAACCAATAGAATGTTATGTGGGAGATACAACCAATAGAATGTTATGTGGAGGATACAACCAATAGAATGTTATGTGGGGGATACAACCAATAGAATGTTATGTGGGGGATACAACCAATAGCATGTTATGTGGAGGATACAACCAATAGAATGTTATGTGGGGGATACAACCAATAGCATGTTATGTGGAGGATACAACCAATAGCATGTTTTGTGGAGGATACAACCAATAGCATGTTATGTGGAGGATACAACCAATAGAATGTTATGTGGGGGATACAACCAATAGAATGTTATGTGGGGGATACAACCAATAGCATGTTATGTGGAGGATACAACCAATAGAATGTTATGTGGGGGATACAACCAATAGCATGTTATGTGGAGGATACAACCAATAGCATGTTTTGTGGAGGATACAACCAATAGCATGTTATGTGGAGGATACAACCAATAGAATGTTATGTGGGGGATACAACCAATAGAATGTTATGTGGGGGATACAACCAATAGAATGTTATGTGGGGGATACAACCAATAGAATGTTATGTGGAGGATACAACCAATAGAATGTTATGTGGGGGGTACAACCAATAGAATGTTATGTGGAGGATACAACCAATAGCATGTTATGTGGAGGATACAACCAATAGAATGTTATGTGGGGGATAGAACCAATAGCATGTTATGTGGAGGATACAACCAATAGTAATGATGCAGACAATTACATAGATTGTGGGTTCTTTCTATCTGCGATATATCTACCCCCTAAAAATAAATAATAATAATTTGCTGCCGCTCAAATGTCCGGAGCCACATTTTCCTAACGGAAACCCTGGTGTGTGTGTGTTGGCATTGTCATTGTTGTTGAGAGCAGAGGATGTCGTCCTTGGAGACCTCTCTGTTTCGGCATACGCTAGCCTATGACACACACTTACACAGGCGCGCACACACACTTGTGGACTGTGAACAGACAGCTGGGCTGGCACACAAGCTCACACACACACACACACACACACACACACACACACACACACACACACACACACACACACACACACACACACACACACACACACACACACAGACACACTGCCATGACTTAACTGCTTGCTGATGGCCAGACAGCTATTTGCTACAACAGTTACACAGCCAACTCCTTTCAGACTGCACATCTCCTCTTCCACCACCCTCTCTGTCTCTCTCTCTCTGTGTGTCTCTCTCTCTCTCTCTCTCTCTACACTCCTACGCTCCTGAAATCCTAACACATTAAATACTCCTACACCCAGTGTGCCCCTCTGTCTCTCTCCTTCCTCAGGAATGATATTTCTACAGACAGAATGGAAACAGGGCAGTGTGGGAGAGGAGGAGGAGAGAATGCAGAGGAGAAAGGAAAGGAGGGTGTTGGCTGAGACTGGATTCTGTAGTGCTGCTGGGGCTAGGCGGAGGAGAGGAGAGAAGAAGAGAGGAGAGAAGAAGAGAGGAGAGAAGAAGAGAGGAGAGAAGAAGAGAGGAGAGAAGAAGAGAGGAGAGAAGAAGAGAGGAGAGAAGAAGAGAGGAGAGAAGAAGGGAGGAGAGAAGAAGGGAGGAGAGAAGAAGAGAGGAGAGAAGAAGGGAGGAGGGAAGAAGGGAGGAGAGAAGAAGAGAGGAGAGAAGGGGGGAGAGAAGAAGGGAGGAGAGAAGAAGAGAGGAGAGAAGAAGGGAGGAGAGAAGAAGAGAGGAGAGAAGAAGAGAGGAGAGAAGAAGGGAGGAGAGAAGAAGAGAGGAGAGAAGAAGAGAGGAGAGAAGAAGGGAGGAGAGAAGAAGAGAGGAGAGAAGAAGAGAGGAGAGAAGAAGGGAGGAGAGAAGAAGGGAGGAGAGAAGAAGGGAGGAGAGAAGAAGGGAGGAGAGAAGAAGGGAGGAGGGAAGAAGGGAGGAGAGGAGAGAAGAAGAGAGGAGAGAAGAAGGGAGGAGAGAAGAAGGGAGGAGAGAAGAAGGGAGGAGAGGGGTTCTAGAGAGTGATGTCATAGTGGGCGACAGGGTTTGTGGTTTTGACAGGCATAGCTGGAGCGGCCTGTTAATCACCATGATAACCATGAAGTACAGTCAATCTCAGCTGGCGGTGGTACCCTCCACACTGGAGACGGACAGACAGACAGACAAACAGCAACAACGACGCCACGTTCATCCTGGTTATTTACAGGCCCACCCGACGCGGCCCCAACCTCTGTCTCTCAGTCCCCGTTGAGCTAACGTCTAGTTCTACTTTCCATTGACACAGTCACAACTGGACGGCTGTCTCACTTAGCTGGGCTACACATGACATGTATGTAGTCTGAAGAACGCCTCAGTGCCTTTAGGAAACATCACATCTCAGTGACATATGAGCGTCTAACGGTTGATGATTTATGTTTTAGCGTGTTTATATTAGAGGTCGACCGATTAGGATTTTTCAACTCCGATACCGATTATTGGAGGGCCAAAAAAAGCCGATACCGATTAATCAGCCGATTAAAAAATAAGAAAGTATTTATTTGTAATAATGACAATTACAACAAAACTGAATGAACACTTATTTTAACTTAATATAATACATCAATAAAATCAATTTAGCCTCAAATAAATAATGAAACATGTTCAAGTTGGTTTACATAATGCAACAACAAAGTGTTGGAGAAGAAAGTAAAAGTGCAATATGTGCCATGTAAGAAAGCTAACGTGTAAGTTCCTTGCTCAGAACATGAGAACATATGAAAGCTGGTGGTTCTTTTTAACATGAGTCTTCAATATTCCCAGGTAAGAAGTTTTAGGTTGTAGTTATTATAGGAATTATAGGACTATTTCTCTCTATACCACTTGTATTTCATATACCTTTGACTGTTGGATGTTCTTATAGGCACTTTAGTATTGCCAGTGTAACAGTATAGCATCCGTCCCTCTCCTCGCTCCTACCTGGGCTCGAACCAGGAACACATCGACAACAGCCACCCTCGAAGCAGCGTTACCCATGCAGAGCAAGGGGAACAACTACTCCAAGTCTCAGAGCGAGTGACGTTTGAAACGCTATTAGCGCGCACCCCGCTAACTAGCTAGCCATTTCACATCGGTTACACCAGCCTAATCTCGGGAGTTGATAGGCTTGAAGTCATAAACAGCAGAGCTGCTGGCAAAACACATGAAAGTGCTGTTTGAATGAATGCTTATGAGCCAACTGCTGCTGCCTACCACCGCTCAGTCAGACTACTCTATCAAATCACAGACTTAATTATAACATAATAACACACAGAAATACGAGCCTTAGGTCATTCATATGGTCGAATCCGGAAACTATCATCTCGAAAACAAAAAACATATTCTTTCAGTGAAATACGGAACCGTTCCGTATTTTATCTAACGGGTGGCATCCATAAGTCTAAATATTCCTGTTACATTGCACAACCTTCAATGTTATGTCATAATTACGTAAAATTCTGGCAAATTAGTTTGCAGCGAGCCAGGTGGCCCAAACTATTGCATATACAGTGGGGCAAAAAAGTATTTAGTCAGCCACCAATTGTGCAAGTTCTCCCACTTAAAAAGATGAGAGAGGCCTGTAATTTCCATCATAGGTACACTTCAACTATGACAGACAAAATGAGGAAAAAAAATCCAGAAAATCACATTGTAAGATTTTTAATGAATTTATTTACAAATTATGGTGGAAAATAAGTATTTGGTCAATTACAAAAGTTTATCTCAATACTTTGTTATATACCCTTTGTTGGCAATGACAGAGGTCAAACGTTTTTCTGTAAGTCTTCACAAGGTTTTCACACACTGTTGCTGGTATTTTGGCCCATTCCTCCATGCAGATCTCCTCTAGAGCAGTGATGTTTTGGGGCTGTTGCTGGGCAACACGGACTTTCAACTCCCTCCAAAGATTTTCTATGGGGTTGAGATCTGGAGACTGGCTAGGCCACTCCAGGACCTTGAAATGCTCCTTCGTTGCCCGGGCGGTGTGTTTGGGATCATTGTCATGCTGAAAGACCCAGCCACGTTTCATCTTCAATGCCCTTGCTGATGGAAGGAGATTTTCACTCAAAATCTCACGATACATGGCCCCATTCATTCTTTCCTTTACACGGATCAGTCGTCCTGGTCCCTTTGCAGAAAAACAGCCCCAAAGCATGATGTTTCCACCCCCATGCTTCACAGTAGGTATGGTGTTCTTTGGATGCAACTCAGCATTCTTTGTCCTCCAAACACGACGAGTTGAGTTTTTACCAAAAAGTTCTATTTTGGTTTCATCTGACCATATGACATTCTCCCAATCTTCTTCTGGATCATCCAAATGCGCTCTAGCAAACTTCAGACGGGCCTGGACATGTACTGGCTTAAGCAGGGGGACACGTCTGGCACTGCAGGATTTGAGTCCCTGGCGGCGTAGTGTGTTACTGATGGTAGGCTTTGTTACTTTGGTCCTAGCTCTCTGCAGGTTATTCACTAGGTCCCCCCGTGTGGTTCTGGGATTTTTGCTCACCGTTCTTGTGATCATTTTGACCCCACGGGGTGAGATCTTGCGTGGAGCCCCAGATCGAGGGAGATTATCAGTGGTCTTGTATGTCTTCCATTTCCTAATAATTGCTCCCACAGTTGATTTCTTCAAACCAAGCTGCTTACCTATTGCAGATTCAGTCTTCCCAGCCTGGTGCAGGTCTACAATTTTGTTTCTGGTGTCCTTTGACAGCTCTTTGGTCTTGGCCATAGTGGAGTTTGGAGTGTGACTTTTTGAGGTTGTGGACAGGTGTCTTTTATACTGATAACAAGTTCAAACAGGTGCCATTAATACAGGTAACGAGTGGAGGACAGAGGAGCCTCATAAAGAAGAAGTTACAGGTCTGTGAGAGCCAGAAATCTTGCTTGTTTGTATGTGACGAAATACTTATTTTCCACCATAATTTGCAAATAAATTCATTAAAAATCCTACAATGTGATTTTCTGGATTTTGTTTTTCTCATTTTGTCTGTCATAGTTGAAGTGTACCTATGATGAACTTTACAGGCCTCTCTCATCTTTTTAAGTGGGAGAACTTGCACAATTGGTGGCTGACTAAATACTTTTTTGCCCCACTGTACCCTGACTCTGCATGCAATGAACGCAAGAGAAGTGACACAATTTCACCTGGTTAATATTGCCTGCTAACCTGGATTTCTTATAGCTAAATATTCAGGTTTAAAAATATATACTTTTGTGTATTGATTTTAAGAAAGGCATTGATGTTTATGTTTAGGTACAGTCGTGCAACGATTGTGCTTTTTTCGCAAATGCGCTTTTGTTAAATCATCCCACGTTTGGCGAAGTTGGCTGTCTTTGTTAGGAAGAAATAGTCTTCACACAGTTCGCAACGAGCCAGGCGGCCCAAGCTGCTGCAAATACCCTGACTCTGTTGCAAGAGAAGTGACACAAAGAAATTCATGTTAGCAGGCAATATTAACTACATATGCAGGTTTTAAAATATATACTTGTGTATTGATTTGTAGCATGTTGATCCTCTTTACCGCTGCGTGCGCGTGGGTCTGTGTTTATGCAGAACACAGGATGTCCCAAAGCTAAGTCAGTCTGTGTGGCACGTGCAAGCGTTTGTCCATGTGTGTGTGAGAGCAGAGAATGTGTAATATGTCGTGTGTAATATGTCAGACAGTCTCTGTCTGTCTTGTGTTACATAATGTTTTGAGGCTCTCTGTTAGGGCTCTCTACTCTCTGTTAGATCTCACTACTCTCTGTTAGAGCTGTCTACTCTCTGTTAGATCTCTCTACTCTCTGTTAGAGCTATCTACTCTCTGTTAGGGCTCTCTACTCTCTGTTAGATCTCTCTACTCTCTGTTAGGGCTCTCTACTCTCTGTTAGATCTCTCTACTCTCTGTTAGGGCTCTCTACTCTCTGTTAGAGCTCTCTACTCTCTGTTAGATCGCTCTACTCTCTGTTAGATCGCTCTACTCTCTGTTAGATCTCTCTACCCTCTGTTAGATCTCTCTACTCTCTGTTAGGGCTCTCTACTCTCTGTTAGATCTCTCTACTCTCTGTTAGATCTCTCTACTCTCTGTTAGAGCTCTCTACTCTCTGTTAGATCTCTCTACTCTCTGTTAGATCTCTCTACTCTCTGTTAGGGCTCTCTACTCTCTGTTAGGGCTCTCTACTCTCTGTTAGATCTCTCTACTCTCTGTTAGATCTCTCTACTCTCTGTTAGGGCTCTCTACTCTCTGTTAGGGCTCTCTACTCTCTGTTAGATCTCTCTACTCTCTGTTAGATCTCTCTACTCTCTGTTAGGGCTCTCTACTCTCTGTTAGATCTCTCTACTCTCTGTTAGGGCTCTCTACTCTCTGTTAGGGCCCTCTACTCTCTGTTAGGGCCCTCTACTCTCTGTTAGGGCTCTCTACTCTCTGTTAGAGCTCTCTACTCTCTGTTAGAGCTCTCTACTCTCTGTTAGGGCTCTCTACTCTCTGTTAGAGCTCTCTACTCTCTGTTAGGGCCCTCTACTCTCTGTTAGGGCTCTCTACTCTCTGTTAGAGCTCTCTACTCTCCGTGGAATGTGTTGTTGGTAGACCTCCCAATATGACTGTCTGCTTTGGAGAGGAGTCTAGTGACTGCTATCTGCTGCACTGTTATTAACACCTCACACACACACAATCACAAAACCACACACACACACACACACACACACACACACACTCACTCACTCACTCACTCACTCACTCACTGGGCGAGAGAACGCAAACTGGCAGTAGATTCAGTGAGCCACTGGCTTGAGAAGATGGGGAGGGAGGGAGGGAGGGAGAGAGGGAGGGAGAATTAGAGAGATGCACGGACATCCTCCTATCATTGGTACTAGATAGGGTGATGTTTTGTGCTGCCTGCCTGGGTCTGGAGGGATGGATGGATGCAGGTTAGTGATGATTGCCAGGCAGTGTAGTAGTGTATTTATAGATGCTCTCCTTGTTCTTCTCTAATCTTCACACTACAACTGAAACACTAATTTTCTAGCTCTGCATCACAGAGCAGGGTGTGTGTCTGGGGGTTTACACACACACACACACACACACACACACACACACACACACACACACACACACACACACACACACACACACACACACACACACACACACACACACACACACACACACACACACACACACACATTCACAGCCCACTGGGCACACACTGGTTGAATTAACGTTGTTTCCATATAATTTAAATGAAATGACTTTGAACCAACGTGGAATAGATGTTGACTTGACGTCTGTGTCCAGTGGGAGATCACTTTGCCATCAGACGCTGAAGGACAACATTATCTGCTACAGTGGAAACCCAATGCCTCGCATTCACACATTCTGCCAGGATAAAGCCCCACTAGACCAGACTGATGTCTTGGTTGTATGTAGGCCAAGGACCAGACTGTGGTTCTGGAGTACGACATTTCTCTCTCTCTCTCTTTCTCTCTCTTTCTCTCTCTCTCTCTCTCTATCTCTCTCTCTCTTTCTGTCTCTCTCTCGCTCGCTCTCTCTCTTTCTCTCTCTTTCTCTGTCTCTCTCTATCTCTCTCTATCTCTCTCTCTCTCGCTCTTTCTCTCTCTTTCTCTCTCTCTATCGCTCTCTCTCGCTCTCTCTCTCTCGCTCTCTCTCTCTTTCTGTCTCTATCTCTCTCTCTCTCGCTCTCTCTCTCGCTCTCTCTCTCTTTCTGTCTCTATCTCTCTCTTTCTCTCTCTATCTCTCTCTCTCTCTGTCTCTCTCTGTCTGTCTCTCTATCTCTGTCTCTCTGTCTCTCTCTCTCTCTCTCTCTCTCTGTTTCTCTCTCTGTCTCTCTCTTTCTGTCTCTCTCTGTTTCTCTCTCTGTCTTTCTCTCTCTGTTTTTCTCTCTGTCTCTCTCTCTCTGTCTCTCTCTGTCTCTCTTTCTCTCTCTCTCCCTCTCTTTCTCTCTCTGTCTTTCTCTCTCTCTCTCTGTCTCTCTCTTTCTCTCTCTCTCTTTCTCTCTCTGTCTCTCTCTTTCTCTGTCTCTCTCTCTGGGGGGGTTTATTTCTGTTTGTCAGAAATAGAAGATTAATCCCCTGAAATGAGCAGCTCTGAGAATCTTCAGCCCTCCCTCAGTCCATTCCTCATGCGTCACTCCGGCCTCTCATCCTGCTGCTGGCACTTGAGCCTCCTGTGTGTGTGTGTGTGTGTGTGTGTGTGTGTGTGTGTGTGTGTGTGTGTGTGTGTGTGTGTGTGTGTGTGTGTGTGTGTGTGTGTGTGTGTGTGTGTGTGTGTGTGTGTGTGTGTGTGTGTGTGTCTCTGTCTGTCTGTCTGTCTGTCTGTCTGTCTGTCTGTTTGATCACAGGTTAATCTTTGGCTGGATGTTATTTGTCTTTGATTGAAATATATTTGAGCCCATTAGTCCATTGAACCCATAGAGGATGGGCCTTGGCCTTGGGAAGGGAGACATACTGAGGTTGCTATGAAGCTGTGAGCAGTGAATAATGCTGATGACAGAGATGATCTGGATCCTGCTCTATGTTCTGAGTGATAGACAGCCAAGTGATGTGATGGTGATGATGCGTTTCCTGCCACGGAAGGAAGTGGTGAAGGAAGTGTGTGTTATCCTGTTGAGTGACACGCCGTCTGATCTCTCTTCCGCTCCCCGTTACGGCCGTTCATCTCTCGCTCTGGATGACGTCACTCCTGTGTGTGTGTGTCCCTGAGGTGTGATGGGAACACTGTGGGGGTGGGTTGGGTCAGGTCGGGTCCAGAGTGATGGGTCAGGATGGGAAAAGCGCTTTGGGGAACCATTGAGCAGGAACATGTAGTGTCAACAGAGGAGTGAGAGACAGATCACTGAACAGTGGCTTCCTGAGCCCTTCTGAACCCTCACACTGTAGAAGGCTGTAAAGCCTCAGTGTACACGGTCCCTGATGCAGTGGAACAAATAGAATTAACATTGAAGAATGAAGTGAGCTTTATGCACCATGTTTCTGAGTGGAGACCCATCACACCTCTTTGTTGGTCTGAAGTCTGACGTTAGAGTCTGCTTTCTTCACGTTAACTTCTTATGGCTGCAGCCTGGTGTCGGTACACTTATGACAACAGCCAGCTCAAGTGCAGGGCGCGAAATTCAAAAGATATTTTTTTTAAATATTTAACTTTCACACATTAACAAGTCCAATACTGTTACGAATCCCGCCGAGGATGGTGCCTCTTCCCGTTCGGGCGGCGCTCGGCGGTCGTCGTCTCCGGTCTACTAGCTGCCACCGATCCCCTTTTCTGTTTTCTTTTGAGTTTGTCTAATTTGTATCACCTGTTTTGTGTTTAGGTTAGGGGGTATTTAAACTCAGTTTGCCCGCTGACTTTTGTGCGGGCTTGTTTTTCTGTTTGTGTTGGTGGTGTTTTGTATAGTGGATTTCAGTGCTACGTTTATTGGACAGTATTTTGACGCGCCCGTTGTTTGTGTGGCGTCGCCGTTTATGTAATTTATTTCTGGAAGGAATAAATATCCACTTGTTGGAGATTACCCTGCTCTCTGCACCTGACTCTTTCATTCCACCATTGGAACTGTTACAAATACAGCATATGAAAGGTACACATCTTGTGAATCCAGCCAACATGTCCGATTTTTAAAATGTTTTACAGCGAAAACAGCACGTATATTTATGTTAGCTCACCACCAAATACAAAAAAGGACAGACATTTTTCACAGCACAGGTAGCATGCACAAAACCAACCTAACTAACCAAGAACCAACCAAACTAACCAAGAAACAACTTCATCAGATGACAGTCTTATAACATGTTATTCAATAAATCTATGTTTTGTTCGAAAAATGTGCATATTTCAGGTATAACTTCTTATGGCTGCAGGGGGCGTATTGAAAAACTGGAAAATATGTGCACATTTTCAAACGGCCTCTTAATCAAATTTTGCTCTTACAATATGCATATATTTACTACTATTGGATAGAAAACAGTCTCTAGTTTCTAAAAACGTTTGAATTATTTCTCTAAGTGGAACAGAACTATTTTTACAGCCCATTTCCTATCCGGAATTGAGATTTCCAAATGCGATGTCTCTCTTTAAGAGCTTGTCTATAAAAGGTCATGTCACTTAGGACTGTAGAAACACGTCATACGCCTTCCTCTGGGTGTCATGCGGAAGTGAGAGCAGAAAGGACTTGAATATCTCGTCCAGGGACTGAACACAACATCTTGGAGTGAGACCTGCGCACCTTATATTTTTTTCTGGGCACGAAATAGAACAATGACTCGGCTCCTGGACAACGCTCGTTAAAGGTGAATATGAGCTCTGGCTTCGATATTATTTGATACAGGTCACAAAATCATCCTAAAGTATGTTTTTTCAATATAGTTTAATTATATTATTGAAATTTATTCTGGACTTTAGACGTGATGCGACGCAAGAATTGTTTGAAGAAAGAGAGGTTAGCGCCGCACGGCCAGTGTGCTTGCTAATTCAAGAGGGAAATAGTTTGTTCTGGATCCCAAACAAAGACTGTACTGGACAATGGACCCCTTTACAACATTCTGATGGAATATCAACAAAGATAAGGACCCAATTTGGGATGCTTTTTCATATATCTGTCGAACTGTGCTATGCTACCGTTTGACTAGAATCAATGCTGCCGTATGCTAGCTAATGTAGTAAGCTAATATAACGATATATTGTGTTTTCGCTGTAAAACACTTCAAAAATCGGAAATATTGGCTCTATTCACACGATCTTTGTCTTTCATTAGCTATCCACCATATATTTTTCTGAAATGTTTTACGAGGTGTAATTAGTAGTTGACGTTGGTGTCTGTATTTTCTCTGGCTACTCCCGTGCGATTTCAGACTGTAGCTATGATGGAAGCAGTAATGTAAAACTGATTTATAGCTAAAATATGCACATTTTTTGAACAAAACATAGATTTATTGTGTAACATGTTATAGGACTGTCATCTGAGGTAGTTTTTTCTAGGTTATTTAGGTTGGTTCTAGGTTAGTTAGGTTGGCTTGTGCATGCTACTTGAATCCTACTTTTGCTGTGAAAAATGTCTGTCCTCTTTTTTATTTGGTGGTGAGCTAACATAAATATATGTGGTGTTTTCTCTGTAAAACATTTAAAAAATCGGACATGTTGGCTGGATTGACAAGATGTTTATCTTTCAAATGCTGTATTGGACTTGTTAATGTGTGAAAGTTAAATATTTAAAAAAAAAAATAGATTTTGAATTTCGCGCCCTGCAATAGAGCTGGATGTTGTCATAAGTGTACCGACGACGGGACAGCCCGCCTAACAGGATAAATCATAGTTTACATTGCAGCTACAATCAGAAATTGCACCGAAAGCAGACAGAATAATTACAGACACCAACGCCAAATACCTAAATACTCATCATAAAACATTTCTGAAAAATACATAGTGTACAGCAAATGAAAGACAGGCATCTTGTGATTCCAGACAATATTTCCGATTTATTAAGTGTTTTACAGCGAAAACACAATATAGTGTTATATTAGCTTACCACAATAGCCAAAAACACAAGCCATTTCCCAGCAGTAAAAGTTAGCGATCGTAACAAACAGTAAAAGATATATAATTTTTGACTAACCTTGATATTCTTCATCAGATGACAGTCCTATTGTCACGTTCCTGACCTGTTTTCTGTTGTTTGGTATGTGTTTATTGGTCAGGGCGTGAGTTTTGGGTGGGTAGTCTATGTTATGTGTTTTCTATCTTGGGTTAATGGGTTGCCTGGTATGGCTCTCAATTAGAGGCAGGTGTTTGGCGTTTCCTCTAATTGAGAGTCATATTAAGGTAGGTTGTTTCACATTGTTTGTTGTGGGTGGTTGTCTCCTGTGTCAGTGTCTGTATGTTACGCCACACGGGACTGTTTCGGTTTGTTTGTTCGTTCGTTCGGTTTATGTAGTCTGTTCCTGTTTCATGCGTTCTTCGTGTCATGTAAGTTCCTATGTTCAGGTGCGTCTACGTCGTTTGTTGTTTTGTAGTTTGTTAAAGTGTATTTCGTTTCGTCTTTGTCTTGTTAAATAAATCATTATGAATTCACACCCCGCTGCACTTTGGTCCAATCCTTGCTACTCTTCGGATGAAGAGAAGGAGGAAGCCCGTTACACCTATAACATCAGGTTATACATACACTTATGTTTTGTTCGAAAATGTGCATATTTTGAGCTGAAATCAGTTGTTATACATTGTGCTAACGTAGCTACTTTTTCCCACAACGTCCGGATTTTTTTCTGACACTTTTTCTGACACACATATTCTGGCAAATAGCTATTCATAAACATAACTAAAAAATACATGTTGTATAGGAAATGATAGATCCACTAGTTCTTAATGCAATCGGCGTGTTAGAATTCTAAAAAATAACTTCATTTCGACATACAGCTTCGGTATAGCTAGAGAGTACCCAAAAGCTGGGCGCCAACGACTAGTTCACATGTACGACAGATATATGAAATAGCATCATAAAATGTTTCATACTTTTGCTGATCTTTCATCAGAATGTTGGACAAGGGGTCCTTTGTCAAGAACAATCGTTGTTTGGATTTAGAACGGCCTCTTTCCCTCTCGATTTAGCAAGCGCACTAGCCAAGTGGCACGAATCTCTCCATGTCAACAAACGGAAGAGAACGGAACACGGCAAAACTCCCGAAAAAATGTCAATAATCTGATTAAACTATATTGAAAAAACATACTTTACGATGATATGATATGTATGTATCAAATAAAATCAAAGCCGGAGATATTAGTCGTCCGTAACGACAGCTTATCAGAATGCAAATCCAGGTCCCATGACGCGCTCTCCAGAAAACAGGAAACTGGTGACACGTCATAGAAAGAGCAATTATACGAGCCCAGATCAAGTTACACAGTTCATTTCTTCTCTCGCTCCTTGTCGACATCTAGTGGAAGACATATGAAGTGCATCTAAACGAATAAATCTCAAGGACTTTAATAGGCAGCCGCTAGAAGAGTGCATCGATTTCAGATTTTCCACTTCCTGTCAGGAAGTTTGCTGCAAGAGGAGTTCTGTTTTACTCACAGATATAATTCAAATGGTTTTAGAAACTAGAGAGTGTTTTCTATCCAATAGTAATAATAATATGCATATTGTACGAGCAAGAATTGAGTACGAGGCCGTTTGAAATGGGCACCTTTTATCCGGCTACTCAATACTGCCCCTGCAGCCCAAACAGGTTAAACCACACTAGTCTTCTCATGGTCTTGCCAGTGGGTCTAAACTTGGACTAGGGTCTGTATTGTCTGTGTCAGTATGTGTGAGGGAGTAGCTTGAAGACTGACCAATGTGTTTCTGTGTCTCCAGGGACCATGTTTGAGTGACAAGCGAAGGAGGAAGTGGGATCTCTGAAGCTCCTCCCCCTGCTGGTGGAGACCCTGTACATCTGGACCAGAGACCCCTTTACTCAGCAGGACAGGTACAGCTTTTTGTGTGTGTGTGTGTGTGTGTGTGTGTGTGTGTGTGTGTGTGTGTGTGTGTGTGTGTGTGTGTGTGTGTGTGTGTGTGTGTGTGTGTGTGTGTGTGTGTGTGTGTGTGTGTGTGTGTGTGTGTGTGTGTGTGTGTGTGTGTGTGTGTGTGTGTGCAGAGCCTCAGAGATGTAGTCACCACGCCCCAATTACGAGTTGTGTTAAAAGAGCAGTTACACAGGATTCATGAGGCCAGGGGGAGGAGGGGAGTTGTGGTTTATAGGACTGTGTGTGTTGGTGTTAGGAAACACCCTCACAGTGACAGTAATGTGTATTGATTCCAGTCCTAAAATGCCTGAGTGATTTGAGATTGAAGTGTTTCATTCCACTTTGCGTTGGTGCCAAGCTTTGCAACAGTAATCAATTTGACAGTGCTTTTATTTTGCCTTTGTGGGCAGTTTCTCTCTCTTTTATCCTCCCTCTACCTCCCTCCCACTCCCTCTACCTCCCTCCCCCTTTCACTCCCTCTACCTCCCTCCCCCTTTCACTCCCTCTACCTCCCTCCCCCTTTCACTCCCTCTACCTCCCTCCCCCTTTCACTCCCTCTACCTCCCTCCCACTCCCTCTACCTCCCTCCCCCTTTCACTCCCTCTACCTCCCTCCCACTCCCTCTACCTCCCTCCCACTCCCTCTACTTCCCTCCCCCTTTCACTCCCTCTACCTCCCTCCCCCTTTCACTCCCTCTACCTCCCTCCCCCTTTCACTCCCTCTACCTCCCCCCCTCCCACTCCCTCTACCTCCACCCCCTTTCACTCCCTCTACCTCCCTCCCCCTTTCACTCCCTCTACCTCCCTCCCCCTTTCACTCCCTCTACCTCCCTACCCCTTTCACTCCCTCTACCTCCCTCCCACTCCCTCTACCTCCATCCCCCTTTCACTCCCTCTACCTCCCTCCCCCTTTCACTCCCTCTACCTCCCTCCCCCTTTCACTCCCTCTACCTCCCCCCCTCCCACTCCCTCTACCTCCCTCCCCCTTTCACTCCCTCTACCTCCCTCCCCCTTTTACTCCCTCTACCTCCCTCCCACTCCCTCTACCTCCCTCCCCCTTTCACTCCCTCTACCTCCCTCCCCCTTTCACTCCCTCCCCCTTTCACTCCCTCTACCTCCCTTCCCTTTTCACTCCCTCTACCTCCCTCCACCTTCCTCTACCTCCCTCCCCCTTTCACTCCCTCCACCCCACTCCCTCTACCTCCCTCCCCCTTTCACTCCCTCTACCTCCCTCCCACTCCCTCTACCTCCCTCCCCCTTTCACTCCCTCTACCTCCCTCCCCCTCTCACTCACTCTACCTCCCTCCCCCTCCCACTCCCTCTACCTCCCTCCCCCTCTCACTCCCTCTACCTCCCTCCCCCTCTCACTCCCTCTACCTCCCTCCCACTCCCTCTACCTGATTTAGAAGTGTGTGTGTTAGGTCTGTGATGGTCGTGGAAGTTCGGATGACAGTAATTGGTCAGTCAAACAACTGCTTCTCCGTAATAACCATCCGAATTGCACATTTTTTTGGGGGGTGACACATTTTCTCCTCTCCTCTGCTCTTGACTGCATGTGCTGCCATAGAAATAGAATGAGTAGAATGGGCATAATGGGTGGACTGGCAAGAATTGCGAGTGTACCCATAGGAGCAAAACAGGAAGTAAAAACAGGAAGTAAAAGCAGGAAATGTAACCTGTGATTTCCTGATTCAACTCAACTGACTAGGGATGTGCATCTCTCCTTACAAGCACGATATGTTACACATCTAGATACATGGGCTCCGATATGATACACATCTAGATACATGGGCTCCGATATGATACACATCTACATACATGGGCTCCGATATGATACACATCTAGATACATGGGCTCCGATATGATACACATCTAGATACATGGGCTCCGATATGATACACATCTAGATACATGGGCTCCGATATGATACACATCTAGATACATGGGCTCCGATATGATACTCATCTAGATACATGGGCTCCGATATGATACACATCTAGATACATGGGCTCCGATATGATACACATCTAGATACATGGGCTCCGATTTGATACACATCTAGATACATGGGCTCCGATATGATACACATCTAGATACATGGGCTCCGATATGATACACATCTAGATACATGGGCTCCGATATGATACACATCTAGATACATGGGCTCCGATATGATACACATCTAGATACATGGGCTCCGATATGATACTCATCTAGATACATGGGCTCCGATATGATACACATCTAGATACATGGGCTCTGATATGATACACATCTAGATACATGGGCTCCGATATGATACACATCTAGATACATGGGCTCCGATATGATACACATGGGCTCCGATATGATACACATCTAGATACATGGGCTCCGATATGATACACATCTAGATACATGGGCTCCGATTTGATACACATCTAGATACATGGGCTCCGATATGATACACATCTAGATACATGGGCTCTGATTTGATACACATCTAGATACATGGGCTCCGATATGATACACATCTAGATACATGGGCTCCGATATGATACACATCTAGATACATGGGCTCCGATATGATACACAAGGGCTACGATATGATACACATCTAGATACATGGGCTCCGATATGATACACATCTAGATACATGGGCTCTGATATGATACACATCTAGATACATGGGCTCCGATTTGATACACATGTAGATACATGGGCTCCGATATGATACACATCTAGATACAGGGGCTCCGATATGATACACATCTAGATACCTGGGCTCCGATATGATACGCATCTAGATACATGGGCTCCGATATGATACTCATCTAGATACATGGGCTCCGATATGATACACATCTAGATACATGGGCTCCGATATGATACACATCTAGATACATGGGCTCCGATATGATACGCATCTAGATACATGGGCTCCGATATGATACGCATCTAGATACATGGGCTCCGATATGATACGCATCTAGATACATGGGCTCCGATATGATACACATCTAGATACATGGGCTCCGATATGATACTCATCTAGATACATGGGCTCCGATATGATACACATCTAGATACGGGGGCTCCGATATGATACACATCTAGATACAGGGGCTCCGATATGATACACATCTAGATACATGGGCTCCGATATGATACACATCTAGATACATGGGCTCCGATATGATACACATCTTGATACATGGGCTCTGATATGATACACATCTAGATACATGGGCTCCGATTTGATACACATCTAGATACATGGGCTCCGATATGATACACATCTAGATACAGGGGCTCCGATATGATACACATCTAGAGACATGGGCTCCGATATGATACACATCTAGAGACATGGGCTCCGATATGATACACATCTAGATACATGGGCTCCGATATGATACGCATCTAGATACATGGGCTCCGATATGATACACATCTAGATACATGGGCTCCGATATGATACACATCTAGATACATGGGCTCCGATATGATACACATCTAGATACATGGGCTCTGATATGATACACATCTAGATACATGGGCTCCGATATGATACGCATCTAGATACATGGGCTCCGATATGATACTCATCTAGATACATGGGCTCCGATATGATACGCATCTAGATACATGGGCTCCGATATGATACACATCTAGATACATGGGCTCCGATATGATACGCATCTAGATACATGGGCTCCGATATGATACGCATCTAGATACATGGGCTCCGATATGATACGCATCTAGATACATGGGCTCCGATATGATACACATCTAGATACATGGGCTCCGATATGATACTCATCTAGATACATGGGCTCCGATATGATACACATCTAGATACAGGGGCTCCGATATGATACACATCTAGATACATGGGCTCCGATATGATACACATCTAGATACATGGGCTCCGATATGATACACATCTAGATACATGGGCTCCGATATGATACACATCTAGATACATGGGCTCCGATATGATACACATCTAGATACATGGGCTCCGATTTGATACACATCTAGATACATGGGCTCCGATATGATACACATCTAGATACAGGGGCTCCGATATGATACACATCTAGAGACATGGGCTCCGATATGATACACATCTAGAGACATGGGCTCCGATATGATACACATCTAGATACATGGGCTCCGATATGATACGCATCTAGATACATGGGCTCCGATATGATACACATCTAGATACATGGGCTCCGATATGATACACATCTAGATACATGGGCTCCGATATGATACACATCTAGATACATGGGCTCTGATATGATACACATCTAGATACATGGGCTCCGATATGATACGCATCTAGATACATGGGCTCCGATATGATACTCATCTAGATACATGGGCTCCGATATGATACGCATCTAGATACATGGGCTCCGATATGATACACATCTAGATACATGGGCTCCGATATGATACGCATCTAGATACATGGGCTCCGATATGATACGCATCTAGATACATGGGCTCCGATATGATACGCATCTAGATACATGGGCTCCGATATGATACACATCTAGATACATGGGCTCCGATATGATACTCATCTAGATACATGGGCTCCGATATGATACACATCTAGATACAGGGGCTCCGATATGATACACATCTAGATACATGGGCTCCGATATGATACACATCTAGATACATGGGCTCCGATATGATACACATCTAGATACATGGGCTCCGATATGATACACATCTAGATACATGGGCTCCGATATGATACACATCTAGATACATGGGCTCCGATATGATACACATCTAGATACATGGGCTCCGATATGATACACATCTAGATACATGGGCTCCGATATGATACACATCTAGATACATGGGCTCCGATTTGATACACATCTAGATACATGGGCTCCGATATGATACACATCTAGATACATGGGCTCCGATATGATACACATCTAGATACCTGGGCTCCGATATGATACACATCTAGATACATGGGCTCCGATATGATACACATCTAGATACATGGGCTCCGATATGATACACATCTAGATACATGGGCTCTGATATGATACACATCTAGATACATGGGCTCTGATATGATACACATCTAGATACATGGGCTCCGATATGATACACATCTAGATACATGGGCTCCGATATGATACTCATCTAGATACATGGGCTCCGATATGATACACATCTAGATACATGGGCTCCGATATGATACTCATCTAGATACATGGGCTCCGATATGATACTCATCTAGATACATGGGCTCCGATATGATACTCATCTAGATACATGGGCTCCGATATGATACACATCTAGATACATGGGCTCCGATATGATACACATCTAGATACATGGGCTCCGATATGATACACATCTAGATACATGGGCTCCGATATGATACTCATCTAGATACATGGGCTCCGATATGATACACATCTAGATACATGGGCTCCGATTTGATATACATCTAGATACATGGGCTCTGATATGATACACATCTAGATACATGGGCTCCGATTTGATACAGGAACGATACAAACTAGAAGTATCGGTGCGATTGGGTTTGAATAGGGGAAGGTGTGATGCATTAACATTTGTTGCATGAACACATTCATTTTCCATCTGCATTCACATCTGATACTGACTGAGATTAGTAGCTCATCCTCTCTGTGAAGAAGGTGTGTGTGTGTGTGTGTGTGTGTGTGTGTGTGTGTGTGTGTGTGTGTGTGTGTGTGTGTGTGTGTGTGTGTGTGTGTGTGTGTGTGTGTGTGTGTGTGTGTGTGTGTGTGTGTGTGTGTGTGTCTACTACTACTATCACATTGCGGGGGGCGATATTGTTTTAGTCTGCCCCCTTTTGATCTGACATCACCATCAAATGTATTGACCTGTTAATATGTCCATATCTATGGCATAGACAATTAATATAGCACAGCTTTGGATTTGAAAAGCGAATGGTTTTGACCGTTTGCAAAGTTGCGGAGGAGAGCTGTGTTTCTCCTCTCATACTCAGACCATAGACCTACAGTGCAGCTCCAACAGATGATTTCTGTCCTAGTTATGAAATTACAACTTGATCATGTTCATGTAAAAATGAAAGCAAAACTACCAGAACAATGTGTTATTGTGAATGTGGTAATGTAAAGCCCCAGTCAGCAGTAAGATGTGTAGTCTGTAGGATGTGAGAACAATGTGTTATTGTGAATGTGGTAATGTAAAGCCCCAGTCAGCAGTAAGATGTGTAGTCTGTAGGATGTGAGAACAATGTGTTATGGTGAATGTGGTAATGTAAAGCCCCAGTCAGCAGTAAGATGTGCAGTCTGTAGGATGTGAGAACAATGTGTTATGGTGAATGTGGTAATGTAAAGCCCCAGTCAGCAGTAAGATGTGCAGTCTGTAGGATGTGAGAACAATGTGTTATTGTGAATGTGGTAATGTAAAGCCCCAGTCAGCAGTAAGATGTGTAGTCTGTAGGATGTGAGAACAATGTGTTATGGTGAATGTGGTAATGTAAAGCCCCAGTCAGCAGTAAGATGTGCAGTCTGTAGGATGTGAGAACAATGTGTTATTGTGAATGTGGTAATGTAAAGCCCCAGTCAGCAGTAAGATGTGCAGTCTGTTCCTAGGCCGTCATTGAAAATAAGAATTTGTTCTTAACTGACTTGCCTAGTTAAATAAAGGTAAAATAAAATAAATAAAAAATAAAATGTGAGTTGTGTCCTCTCTGGGAGCCTACACAAGTCTGTCAGTAAAACACACTTTTCTACTGTGCATTTGGTAACAATGACCCAACAAATTACATTGGTTGTCACCCAACTAATAAAGCCTATGATTCGATATTGCGAAAGCCATTTTACAAGCATTTGAATGTTGAAGGCGCCGTGCAGATGGAGGAGTATTTGATGGGGAGGCTCTGGTTGGCGTGAGCAGCTGTGCTTTGTATGCACAGTTGTAATCTGACTTGGAGATCAATACTGTCATAAGCATTTCCCTCTTTAGTTCAGTAGGAGAGAACGCATCTCAGTCACAAAGAGTCTAGATATTTTCAGAGAGGAAATGATGAGTAAACAACGTCAGTGAACTGGTGGTTGGTAACGTTTGAATGGTTTTTCTGACTGGTTCATGTGGATGGGTTTGGGCTCCACGGGCCGATGCATCTTCATCATTTGAACCGGGGACCAATGCATATTTCAGCTGTTCATTCCCAAATCAGATTTGTTTTAGAATTGTTTTTATTACAAATAATTAATGGTTATGACGGTTCATTTATTTTCATGACGTCTTCATCCGTCATTTACATGGTAATTGTGCCAGCCCTAGTGTGTGTGTGTGTGTGTGTGTGTGTGTGTGTGTGTGTGTGTGTGTGTGTGTGTGTGTGTGTGTGTGTGTGTGTGTGTGTGTGTGTGTGTGTGTGTGTGCTTGATAATGCACTGGGTTCTAAATTCTGGTGTCCTGACAACACACACAGGACACACAGAGAATCCCATTGGGCACATTCCTCATAGCAACTCCATAAAGCCTTGAATAGTGAACATCTCCAAGCCTCAGAGGATCATTATTCTCTGGCTGTAACCAAGTAGTTGTGCAATCTCCCTCGAACGGAGGATTAAACCAGAGGAGGAAGGAGAGAGGAAGAGAGGAGAGGAGGGGAGGGGATTGGGCTCTCCTCTGTGAAGGCAAGTAGTGATGGCAACCACTCTGGAAAGGAGAAAACGTCATGGAGAGAGGGGAGGGGAGATGAGAGATGGGACGGGAGATGAGAGAGGGGAGGGGGGGGGGGTGAGAGAGGGGAGGGGAGAGGGGGGATGAGAGAGGGGAGGGGAGAACGGAGGATTAAACCAGAGGAGGAAGGAGAGAGGAAGAGAGGAGAGGAGGGGAGGGGATTGGGCTCTCCTCTGTGAAGGCAAGTAGTGATGGCAACCACTCTGGAAAGGAGAAAACGTCATGGAGAGAGGGGAGGGGAGATGAGAGATGGGACGGGAGATGAGAGAGGGGAGGGGGGGGGTGAGAGAGGGGAGGGGAGAGGGGGGATGAGAGAGGGGAGGGGAGATGAGAGAGGGGGGAGATGAGAGAGGGGAGGGGAGAGGGGGGAGATGAGAGAGGGGTGGAGCTGAGTGAGGGGAGATGAGAGAGGGGGGAGATGAGTGAGGGGAGATGAGAGGGGGGGGATGAGAGAGCGACGTTAATCGAAGGGAGGAGGAAATAGAGAGGGAATGGAGTGAAGATATGAAGATGAAGGAGAGAGAGAGAAAAGAAAGAGGGAGGGATTTGAGACAGAGAGAGAGACACAGAGAGACAGAGAGCGAGAGAGATACAGAGAGAGAGAGACAGAGAGACAGAGAGAGAGAGAGCGAGAGAGATACAGAGAGACAGAGAGCGAGAGACAGAGAGAGAGAGAAGGTTGTCTGTGTTGTGTCAGAGAGGCAGTCTATTTTTGTCAGAGACTGCAAATACTAACAAACCTGATATGTAATATAGACCCACTCTGACACACACGCACACACACACACGCACGCACGCACGCACGCACGCACGCACGCACGCACGCACGCACGCACGCACGCACGCACGCACGCACGCACGCACGCACGCACGCACGCACGCACGCACGCACGCACGCACGCACGCACGCACGCACGCACGCACGCACGCACGCACGCACGCACGCACGCACGCACGCACGCACGCACGCACGCACGCACGCACGCACGCACGCACGCACGCACGCACGCACGCACGCACGCACGCACGCACGCACCACACACACACACACACACACACACACACACACACACACACACACACACACACACACACACACACACACACACACACACACACAGAGAGTGAGCCTGGAGCCTGCGTGAGCAGGGAAGAGATAGTGGGGTGTCCTCTGCCATCCCTGATTAGAAATACAGTCTGCAGAGAAGGCAAGCTGAGGGTGTGTGTGTGTATATATTTTTCTCCTCCTTGGAGCGTCGCTGTCTCTTCCTCTTACATTCTCTGAACACGCGTCACACAGGGAACCCTGACAACCTCATCACAATCATATAACACATAACACAGAGAAACCATGACAACCTCATAACAACCATATAACAGAGAAACCATGACAACCTCACAACAACCATATAACAGAGAAACCATGACAACCGTATAACACAGAGAAACCATGACAACCTCACAACAACCATATAACAGAGAAACCATGACAACCTCATCACAACCATATAACACAGAGAAACCATGACAACCTCATCACAACCATATAACACAGATAAACCATGACAACCTCATCACAACCATATAACACAGAGAAACCATGACAACCTCATCACAACCATATAACACAGAGAAACCATGACAACCTCATCACAACCATATAACACGGAGAAACCATGACAACCTCATCACACCATATTACACAGAGAAACCATGGCAACCTCATCACAACCATATAACACAGAGAAACCATGACAACTTCACAACAACCATATAACACAGAGAAACCATGACAACCGTATAACACAGAGAAACCATGACAACCTTATAATAACCATATAACACAGAGAAACCATGACAACCGCATCACAACCATATAACACAGAGAAACCATGACAACCTCATCACACCATATGACACAGAGAAACCATGACAATCTCATCACAACCACATAACACAATCGTCTGAGAGGGGTTGTGTGTGTGTGTTGTGTGTGTGCTTGTGTGTTTGAGAGAGGTTGTGTGTGTGTCGTGTGTGTGTGTGTGTTTGAGAGAGGTTGTGTGTGTGTGTGTGCGTGCGTGTCTCAGTGTGTGTGGATGTTCACATGAGGTCAGTGTGAGCTGGTATTGGCCCAGCTCACACATTAGAGAGAGAGTGACAGAGAGAGAGTGACAGAGAGAGGAGAGAGAGTAGAGTGAGGAGAGAGTAGAGTGAGGAGAGAGTAGAGTGAGGAGAGAGTAGAGTGAGGAGAGAGGAGAGAGGAGTGAGGAGAGAGGAGAGAGAGGAGAGTGAGGAGAGAGGAGAGTGAGGAGAGAGGAGAGTGAGGAGAGAGGAGAGTGAGGAGAGAGGAGAGTGAGGAGAGAGGAGAGAGAGGAGAGAGAGTAGAGTGAGGAGAGAAGAGAGTGAGGAGAGAGGAGAGAGAGTGAGGAGAGAGTAGAGAGAGTAGAGTGAGGAGAGAGAGTAGAGTGAGGAGAGAGAGTAGAGTGAGGAGAGAGGAGAGAGAGTAGAGTGAGGAGAGAGGAGAGAGTAGAGAGAGGAGGGAGAGTAGAGTGAGGAGAGAGGAGAGAGAGTAGAGTGAGGAGAGAGGAGAGAGAAGAGAGTGAGGAGAGAGTAGAGTGAGGAGAGTGAGGAGAGACAGTAGAGTGAGGAGAGAGAGTAGAGTGAGGAGAGAGAGTAGAGTGAGGAGAGAGAGTAGAGTGAGGAGAGAGAGTAGAGTGAGGAGAGAGGAGAGAGTAGAGAGAGGAGGGAGAGTAGAGTGAGGAGAGAGGAGAGAGAGTAGAGTGGGGAGAGAGGAGAGAGAAGAGAGAGGAGAGAGAAGAGAGTGGGGAGAGAGTAGAGTGAGGAGAGAGAGTAGAGTGAGGAGAGAGTAGAGTGAGGAGAGAGGAGAGAGAAGAGAGAGTAGAGTGAGGAGAGAGAGTAGAGTGAGGAGAGAGAGTAGAGTGAGGAGAGAGAGTAGAGTGAGGAGAGAGGAGAGAGAGTAGAGTGAGGAGAGAGGAGAGAGAGTGAGGAGAGAGTAGAGAGAGTAGAGTGAGGAGAGAGAGTAGAGTGAGGAGAGAGAGTAGAGTGAGGAGAGAGGAGAGAGAGTAGAGTGAGGAGAGAGGAGAGAGTAGAGAGAGGAGGGAGAGTAGAGTGAGGAGAGAGGAGAGAGAGTAGAGTGAGGAGAGAGGAGAGAGAAGAGAGAGGAGAGAGAAGAGAGTGGGGAGAGAGTAGAGTGAGGAGAGAGAGTAGAGTGAGGAGAGAGTAGAGTGAGGAGAGAGGAGAGAGAAGAGAGAGTAGAGTGAGGAGAGAGGAGAGAGAAGAGAGTGAGGAGAGAGTAGAGTGAGGAGAGTGAGGAGAGACAGTAGAGTGAGGAGAGAGAGTAGAGTGAGGAGAGAGAGTAGAGTGAGGAGAGAGAGTAGAGTGAGGAGAGAGAGTAGAGTGAGGAGAGAGGAGAGAGTAGAGAGAGGAGGGAGAGTAGAGTGAGGAGAGAGGAGAGAGAGTAGAGTGGGGAGAGAGGAGAGAGAAGAGAGAGGAGAGAGAAGAGAGTGGGGAGAGAGAAGAGTGAGGAGAGAGAGTAGAGTGAGGAGAGAGTAGAGTGAGGAGAGAGGAGAGAGAAGAGAGAGTAGAGTGAGGAGAGAGAGTAGAGTGAGGAGAGAGAGTAGAGTGAGGAGAGAGTAGAGTGAGGAGAGAGGAGAGAGAGTAGAGTGAGGAGAGAGGAGAGAGAGTAGAGTGAGGAGAGAGGAGAGAGAGTAGAGTGAGGAGAGAGGAGAGAGAGTAGAGAGAGGAGAGAGAGTAGAGTGAGGAGAGAGAGTAGAGTGAGGAGAGAGGAGAGAGAGTAGAGTGAGGAGAGAGAGTAGAGTGAGGAGAGAGAGTAGAGTGAGGAGAGAGTAGAGAGTGAGGAGAGAGTAGAGAGTGGGGAGAGAGTAGAGTGAGGAGAGAGTAGAGTGAGGAGAGAGTAGAGTGAGGAGAGAGTAGAGTGAGGAGAGAGTAGAGTGAGGAGAGAGTAGAGTGAGGAGAGAGTAGAGTGAGAGTAGAGAGTGAGGAGAGAGTAGAGAGTGGGGAGAGAGTAGAGTGAGGAGAGAGTAGAGTGAGGAGAGAGTAGAGTGAGGAGAGAGTAGAGTGAGGAGAGAGTAGAGTGAGGAGAGAGTGAGGAGAGAGGAGAGAGTGAGGAGAGAGGAGAGAGTGAGGAGAGAGGAGAGAGTGAGGAGAGAGGAGAGAGTGAGGAGAGAGAAGAGAGTGAGGAGAGAGAGTAGAGTGAGGAGAGAGGAGAGAGAGTAGAGTGAGGAGAGAGTAGAGTGAGGAGAGAGTAGAGTGAGGAGAGAGTAGAGTGAGGAGAGAGTAGAGTGAGGAGAGAGTAGAGTGAGGAGAGAGTAAAGTGAGGAGAGAGGAGAGAGAAGAGAGTGAGGAGAGAGAGTAGAGTGAGGAGAGAGGAGAGAGAAGAGAGTGAGGAGAGAGGAGAGAGAGTAGAGTGAGGAGAGAGGAGAGAGTAGAGAGAGGAGAGAGGAGAGAGAAGAGAGTGAGGAGAGAGTAGAGTGAGGAGAGTGAGGAGAGACAGTAGAGTGAGGAGAGACAGTAGAGTGAGGAGAGAGAGTAGAGTGAGGAGAGAGAGTAGAGTGAGGAGAGAGGAGAGAGTAGAGAGAGGAGGGAGAGTAGAGTGAGGAGAGAGAGTAGAGTGGGGAGAGAGGAGAGAGAAGAGAGTGAGGAGAGAGTAGAGTGAGGAGAGTGAGGAGAGACAGTAGAGTGAGGAGAGACAGTAGAGTGAGGAGAGAGAGTAGAGTGAGGAGAGAGAGTAGAGTGAGGAGAGAGGAGAGAGTAGAGAGAGGAGGGAGAGTAGAGTGAGGAGAGAGGAGAGAGAGTAGAGTGGGGAGAGAGGAGAGAGAAGAGAGTGGGGAGAGAGTAGAGTGAGGAGAGAGAGTAGAGTGAGGAGAGAGTAAAGTGAGGAGAGAGGAGAGAGAAGAGAGAGTAGAGTGAGGAGAGAGAGTAGAGTGAGGAGAGAGAGTAGAGTGAGGAGAGAGAGTAGAGTGAGGAGAGAGTAGAGTGAGGAGAGAGGAGAGAGAGTAGAGTGAGGAGAGAGAGTAGAGTGAGGAGAGAGGAGAGAGAGTAGAGAGAGGAGAGAGAGTAGAGAGAGGAGAGAGAGTAGAGTGAGGAGAGAGAGTAGAGTGAGGAGAGAGGAGAGAGAAGAGAGTGAGGAGAGAGGAGAGAGAGTAGAGTGAGGAGAGAGAAGAGAGAGTAGAGTGAGGAGAGAGAGTAGAGTGAGGAGAGAGAGTAGAGTGAGGAGAGAGTAGAGAGTGAGGAGAGAGTAGAGTGAGGAGAGAGTAGAGTGAGGAGAGAGTAGAGTGAGGAGAGAGTAGAGTGAGGAGAGAGTAGAGTGAGGAGAGTAGAGAGTGAGGAGAGTAGAGAGTGAGGAGAGAGTAGAGAGTGAGGAGAGAGTAGAGAGTGGGGAGAGAGTAGAGTGAGGAGAGTGTAGAGTGAGGAGAGAGTAGAGTGAGGAGAGAGTAGAGTGAGGAGAGAGGAGAGAGTGAGGAGAGAGGAGAGAGTGAGGAGAGAGAAGAGAGTGAGGAGAGAGAGTAGAGTGAGGAGAGAGGAGAGAGTAGAGTGAGGAGAGAGTAGAGTGAGGAGAGAGTAGAGTGAGGAGAGAGTAGAGTGAGGAGAGAGTAGAGTGAGGAGAGAGTAGAGTGAGGAGAGAGTAGAGTGAGGAGAGAGTAGAGTGAGGAGAGAGTAAAGTGAGGAGAGAGGAGAGAGAAGAGAGTGAGGAGAGAGAGTAGAGTGAGGAGAGAGGAGAGAGAAGAGAGTGAGGAGAGAGGAGAGAGAGTAGAGTGAGGAGAGAGGAGAGAGAGTAGAGTGAGGAGAGAGAGTAGAGTGAGGAGAGAGGAGAGAGTAGAGAGTGAGGAGAGAGTAGAGTGAGGAGAGAGAGTAGAGTGAGGAGAGAGAGTAGAGTGAGGAGAGAGGAGAGAGAGTAGAATGAGGAGAGAGTAGAGAGAGTAGAGAGGAGAGAGAGAGGAGAGAGTAGAGTGAGGAGAGAGTAGAGTGAGGAGAGAGTAGAGTGAGGAGAGAGTAGAGTGAGGAGAGAGGAGAGAGAGTAGAATGAGGAGAGAGTAGAGTGAGGAGAGAGGAGAGAGTAGAGAGAGTAGAGTGAGGAGAGAGTAGAGTGAGGAGAGAGGAGAGAGAGTAGAATGAGGAGAGAGGAGAGAGTGAGGAGAGAGGAGAGAGTGAGGAGAGAGGAGAGAGTGAGGAGAGAGTAGAGTGAGGAGAGAGTAGAGTGAGGAGAGAGTAGAGTGAGGAGAGAGTAGAGTGAGGAGAGAGAGTAGAGAGAGAGGAGAGAGAGTAGAGAGAGAGTAGAGTGAGGAGAGAGGAGAGAGTGAGGAGAGAGTAGAGAGAGTAGAGTGAGGAGAGAGTAGAGTGAGGAGAGAGGAGAGAGAGTAGAATGAGGAGAGAGTAGAGTGAGGAGAGAGTAGAGTGAGGAGAGAGTAGAGTGAGGAGAGAGTAGAGTGAGGAGAGAGTAGAGAGTGAGGAGAGAGGAGAGTGAGGAGAGAGTAGAGTGAGGAGAGAGGAGAGAGAGAGGAGAGAGTGAGGAGAGAGTGAGGAGAGAGGAGAGAGTGAGGAGAGAGGAGAGAGGAGAGTGAGGAGAGAGGAGAGTGAGGAGAGAGGAGAGAGAGTAGAGAGGAGAGAGTAGAGAGGAGAGAGAGTAGAGTGAGGAGAGAGGAGAGTGAGGAGAGAGGAGAGTGGAGAGTGAGGAGAGAGGAGAGTGAGGAGAGAGTAGAGTGAGGAGAGAGGAGAGTGAGGAGAGAGGAGAGAGTAGAGAGGAGAGAGGGAGACTTAATAAGATGAACACCAGGAAGTTAACCTCAGACCTCATTATGTTACAGAGAGAAAAGGCAGGGGAAATAGAGAGAACATTATGAAGAGTTTGTTTGGAAAAGACTAAAAGATGGGAGAGTGAGCCAGAAATAAGGAGAGGAGCAGAGATGTATTTTTAGTGAGGAGGAGGTAGATCTATTCAGTGGTAGCTCTCTGCCCAGGCTCTGTCACTCAGCTGTGAGGAGTAACAGCCTTGTGTTGAACACGCTGCACCAGATAACACACATCCACTCTCTTTCATGAATACACATCCTCTTAAACACACACTTCTCTCCACCAGGCCACCGTACTCTGCCCAGCGGAGTGGCCAGTGAGGATAGAGTAAGACAGGGAGAGGTAGAAGAGGAGACAAAAGTGTATCGAGCTGTACCGTACCGTTGATGAAATGAAACATTTAAAGGTCAAGCTCCTGAGCTCTTAGGAGGAAATATAGTCTTTGGTAAGTGTAGACTCTGGTCCTGAGGAAGCCTGTTCAGTCACTGGGAACTCTATAGAGGGGAGGAGATGTTGGCATGGCTGACTGCAGGATGGTGTTCCTCCTCTTGAAACCTGAGAGGCACGAGAGAGAGGAGAGCACAGCACAGTTAGAGAGGAGAGAGAGGAGAGCACTGCACAGTTAGAGAGGAGAGAGAGGAGAGCACTGCACAGTTAGAGAGGAGAGAGAGGAGAGCACTGCACAGTTAGAGAGGAGAGAGACAGAGAGAGAGAGGAGAGCACTGCACAGTTAGAGAGGAGAGAGACAGAGAGAGAGAGGAGAGCACTGCACAGTTAGAGAGAGACAGAGAGAGAGAGGAGAGCACTGCACAGTTAGAGAGGAGAGAGAGGAGAGCACTGCACAGTTAGAGAGGAGAGCACTGCACAGTTAGAGAGGAGAGAGACAGAGAGAGAGAGGAGAGCACTGCACAGTTAGAGAGGAGAGAGAGGAGAGCACTGCACAGTTAGAGAGGAGAGAGACAGAAAGAGAGAGGAGAGCACTGCACAGTTAGAGAGGAGAGAGAGGAGAGCACTGCACAGTTAGAGAGGAGAGAGAGAAGAGCACTGCACAGTTAGAGAGGAGAGAGAGAAGAGCACTGCACAGTTAGAGAGGAGAGAGAGGAGAGCACTGCACAGTTAGAGAGGAGAGAGACAGAGAGAGAGAGAGGAGAGCACTGCACAGTTAGAGAGAGACAGAGAGAGAGAGAGAGGAGAGCACTGCACAGTTAGAGAGAGAGAGAGGAGAGCACTGCACAGTTAGAGAGGAGAGAGAGGAGAGCACAGCACAGTTAGAGAGGAGAGAGACAGAGAGAGAGAGGAGAGCACTGCACAGTTAGAGAGGAGAGAGACAGAGAGAGAGAGGAGAGCACTGCACAGTTAGAGAGGAGAGAGACAGAGAGAGAGAGGAGAGCACTGCACAGTTAGAGAGAGACAGAGAGAGAGAGGAGAGCACTGCACAGTTAGAGAGGAGAGAGACAGAGAGAGAGAGGAGAGCACTGCACAGTTAGAGAGAGAGAGGAGAGCACTGCACAGTTAGAGAGAGACAGAGAGAGAGAGAGAGAGAGAGGAGAGCACTGCACAGTTAGAGAGAGACAGAGAGAGAGAGGAGAGCACTGCACAGTTAGAGAGGAGAGAGGGGAGAGCACAGCACAGTTAGAGAGGAGAGAGACAGAGAGAGAGAGGAGAGCACTGCACAGTTAGAGAGGAGAGAGACAGAGAGAGAGAGGAGAGCACTGCACAGTTAGAGAGCGACAGAGAGAGAGAGGAGAGCACTGCACAGTTAGAGAGGAGAGAGAGGAGAGCACTGCACAGTTAGAGAGGAGAGAGACAGAGAGAGACAGGAGAGCACTGCACAGTTAGAGAGGAGAGAGAGGAGATCACTGCACAGTTAGAGAGGAGAGAGACAGAGAGAGAGAGGAGAGCACTGCACAGTTAGAGAGGAGAGAGAGAGGAGAGCACTGCACAGTTAGAGAGGAGAGCACTGCACAGTTAGAGAGGAGAGAGACAGAGAGAGAGAGGAGAGCACTGCACAGTTAGAGAGAGACAGAGAGAGAGAGGAGAGCACTGCACAGTTAGAGAGGAGAGAGAGGAGAGCACTGCACAGTTAGAGAGGAGAGAGACAGAGAGAGAGAGGAGAGCACTGCACAGTTAGAGAGGAGAGCACTGCACAGTTAGAGAGGAGAGAGACAGAGACAGGAGAGCACTGCACAGTTAGAGAGGAGAGAGACAGAGAGAGAGAGGAGAGCACTGCACAGTTAGAGAGGAGAGAGACAGAGAGAGATAGAGGAGAGCACAGCACAGTTAGAGAGGAGAGAGACAGAGAGAGAGAGAGGAGAGCACTGCACAGTTAGAGAGGAGAGCACTGCACAGTTAGAGAGGAGAGAGAGAGAGGAGAGCACTGCACAGTTCGAGAGGAGAGAGACAGAGACAGGAGAGCACTGCACAGTTAGAGAGGAGAGCACTGCACAGTTAGAGAGGAGAGAGAGAGGAGAGCACTGCACAGTTAGAGAAGAGAGCACTGCACAGTTAGAGAAGAGAGCACTGCACAGTTAGAGAGGAGAGCACTGCACAGTTAGAGAGGAGAGAGAGAGGAGAGCACTGCACAGTTAGAGAAGAGAGCACTGCACAGTTAGAGAGGAGAGCACTGCACAGTTAGAGAGGAGAGAGAGAGGAGAGCACTGCACAGTTAGAAAAGAGAGCACTGCACAGTTAGAGAGGAGAGCACTGCACAGTTAGAGAGGAGAGAGAGAGGAGAGCACTGCATAGTTAGAGAGGAGAGAGAGAGGAGAGCACTGCACAGTTAGAGAGGAGAGAGGAGAGCACTGCACAGTTAGAGAGGAGGGAGAGAGGAGAGCACTGCACAGTTAGAGAAGAGAGCACTGCACAGTTAGAGAGGAGAGAGACAGAGAGAGAGAGGAGAGCACTGCACAGTTAGAGAGAGACAGAGAGAGAGGAGAGCACTGCACAGTTAGAGAGGAGAGAGAGGAGAGCACTGCACAGTTAGAGAGGAGAGCACTGCACAGTTAGAGAGGAGAGAGACAGAGAGAGAGAGAAGAGCACTGCACAGTTAGTAAGGAGAGAGAGGAGAGCACTGCACAGTTAGAGAGGAGAGAGACAGAGAGAGAGAGGAGAGCACTGCACAGTTAGAGAGGAGAGAGAGGAGAGCACTGCACAGTTAGAGAGGAGAGCACTGCACAGTTAGAGAGGAGAGAGAGGAGAGCACTGCACAGTTAGAGAGGAGAGAGACAGAGAGAGAGAGAGGAGAGCACTGCACAGTTAGAGAGAGACAGAGAGAGAGAGAGAGGAGAGCACTGCACAGTTAGAGAGAGAGAGAGAGGAAAGCACTGCACAGTTAGAGAGGAGAGAGAGGAGAGCACAGCACAGTTAGAGAGGAGAGAGACAGAGAGAGAGAGGAGAGCACTGCACAGTTAGAGAGGAGAGAGACAGAGAGAGAGAGGAGAGCACTGCACAGTTAGAGAGAGACAGAGAGAGAGAGGAGAGCACTGCACAGTTAGAGAGGAGAGAGACAGAGAGAGAGAGGAGAGCACTGCACAGTTAGAGAGGAGAGAGACAGAGAGAGAGAGGAGAGCACTGCACAGTTAGAGAGAGACAGAGAGAGAGAGAGAGAGAGAGGAGAGCACTGCACAGTTAGAGACAGAGAGAGAGAGGAGAGCACTGCACAGTTAGAGAGGAGAGAGAGGAGAGCACAGCACAGTTAGAGAGGAGAGAGACAGAGAGAGAGAGGAGAGAACTGCACAGTTAGAGAGGAGAGAGACAGAGAGAGAGAGGAGAGCACCTCACAGTTAGAGAGGAGAGAGACAGAGAGAGAGAGGAGAGCACTGCACAGTTAGAGAGAGACAGAGAGAGAGAGGAGAGCACTGCACAGTTAGAGAGGAGAGAGAGGAGAGCACTGCACAGTTAGAGAGGAGAGAGACAGAGAGAGAGAGGAGAGCACTGCACAGTTAGAGAGGAGAGAGACAGAGAGAGAGAGGAGAGCACTGCTAGTTAGAGAGGAGAGCACTGCACAGTTAGAGAGGAGAGAGACAGAGACAGGAGAGCACTGCACAGTTAGAGAGGAGAGCACTGCACAGTTAGAGAGGAGAGAGACAGAGACAGGAGAGCACTGCACAGTTAGAGAGGAGAGAGAGGAGATCACTGCACAGTTAGAGAGGAGAGAGACAGAGAGAGAGAGGAGAGCACTGCACAGTTAGAGAGGAGAGAGAGAGGAGAGCACTGCACAGTTAGAGAAGAGAGCACTGCACAGTTAGAGAGGAGAGAGACAGAGAGAGAGAGGAGAGCACTGCACAGTTAGAGAGAGACAGAGAGAGAGAGGAGAGCACTGCACAGTTAGAGAGGAGAGCACTGCACAGTTAGAGAGGAGAGAGACAGAGACAGGAGAGCACTGCACAGTTAGAGAGGAGAGAGACAGAGAGAGAGAGGAGAGCACTGCACAGTTAGAGAGGAGAGAGACAGAGAGAGAGAGAGGAGAGCACAGCACAGTTAGAGAGGAGAG
>NC_074670.1:11041859-11109359 GCF_029448725.1 Salvelinus fontinalis
CTCTGTGGTGTTGTAGATACAGTAGTGCGTACCAGGGAGGGTCCAGGAGAAGGAGGTAAACCTGTGGTGATTTCTAAAGACAACCAGGAGAAGATGAAGGAGATGTTTAAGATCAACCAGTTTAACCTGATGGCCTCGGAGATGATCGCTTTCAACAGAACCCTGCCTGACGTCCGCCTGGAGGGGTGAGTCTAGTAATCCAGCTGTATTGTCCGTGTTACAGCCAACAGCAGATCCTCTATAGTCTAGAGCTAATCACCTACAACAGACTAATAACATATCTTTAATAAAGCTGTGCTATGTTGGCCTTATGCCACAACCCCCAAGGTGCCTTATTGATATTACAAACTGGTTACCAACGGAATTAGAGCAGTAAAAATACATGTTTTGTCATACCCGTGGTATACGGTCTGATATACCACGGCTGTCAGCCAATCAGCATTCGGGGCCTGAACCAACCAGTTTATAATATAATATAGATAATTGCAGTGATTTGGTATTAGGTTGTTATTGATGGTTATTAGTTATTGTTATGGTTTGTTAGTTAGTTACAGATGATTAGTTATAGGTCATTAGATATAGATGTTAGACAAATATCTGTTATTATCTAGTTTGTTATTGACGATTAGTTAAAGATGACTCGTTATAGATGAATCGTTATAGATTATGTCTGCCCCTCTGCTCCTCTGCTCCTCTACTCCTCTGCTCCTCTGCCCCTCAGCTCCTCTGCCCCTCAGCTCCTCAGCCCCTCAGCTCCTCTGCCCCTCTGCTCCTCTGCCCCTCAGCTCCTCTGCCCCTCAGCTCCTCTGCCCCTCAGCTCCTCTGCCCCTCAGCCCCTCTGCCCCTCTGCTTCTCTGCCCCTCAGCCCCTCTGCTCCTCTGCCCCTCTGATTCTCTGCCCCTCTGCTCCTCTGCTCCTCTACTCCTCTGCTCCTCTACTCCTCTGCTTCTCTGCCCCTCTGCCCCTCTGCCCCTCTGCTTCTCTGCCCCTCTGCTCCTCTGCTCCTCTACTCCTCTGCTCCTCTACTCCTCTGCTCCTCTGCTCCTCAGCCCCTCTGCTCCTCAGCCCCTCTGCTCCTCTGCTCCTCTGCCCCTCTGCTCCTCAGCCCCTCTGCTCCTCAGCCCCTCTGCTCCTCTGCCCCTCTGCTCCTCAGCCCCTCTGCTCCTCAGCCCCTCTGCTCCTCAGCCCCTCTGCTCCTCTGCCCCTCTGCTTCTCTGCCCCTCTGCTCCTCTGCCCCTCTACTCCTCTGCCCCTCTCCTCCTCTACTCCTCTGCTCCTCTGCTCCTCTACTCCTCTGCTCCTCTGCTCCTCTGCCCCTCTGCTCCTCTGCCCCTCTGCTCCTCAGCCCCTCTGCTCCTCTGCCCCTCTACTCCTCTGCCCCTCTGCTCCTCTGCTCCTCTACTCCTCTGCTTCTCTGCCCCTCAGCCCCTCTGCTCCTCTACTCCTCTGCTCCTCTACTCCTCTGCTCCTCTGCTCCTCTACTCCTCTGCTCCTCTGCTCCTCTGCCCCTCTGCTCTACTGCCCCTCTGCTCCTCTGCTCCTCTGCCCCTCTACTCCTCAGCTCCTCTGCCCCTCTACTCCTCTACTCCTCTGCTCCTCTGCTCCTCAGCCCCTCTGCTCCTCTACTCCTCTGCTCCTCTGCCCCTCTGCCCCTCTGCTTCTCTGCCCCTCTGCTCCTCTACTCCTCTGCTCCTCTACTCCTCTGCTCCTCTGCTCCTCTACTCCTCTGCTTCTCTGCCCCTCAGCCCCTCTGCTCCTCTGCTCCTCTACTCCTCTGCTCCTCTGCTCCTCTACTCCTCTGCTCCTCTGCTCCTCTGCCCCTCTGCTCTACTGCCCCTCTGCTCCTCTGCTCCTCTGCCCCTCTACTCCTCAGCTCCTCTGCCCCTCTACTCCTCTACTCCTCTGCTCCTCTGCTCCTCAGCCCCTCTGCTCCTCTACTCCTCTGCTCCTCTGCCCCTCTGCCCCTCTGCTTCTCTGCCCCTCTGCTCCTCTACTCCTCTGCTCCTCTACTCCTCTGCTCCTCTGCTCCTCTACTCCTCTGCTTCTCTGCCCCTCAGCCCCTCTGCTCCTCTGTTCCTCTGCCCCTCTGCTCCTCTACTCCTCTGCTCCTCTGCCCCTCTGATCCTCTGCTCCTCTGCCCCTCAGCTCCTCTGCCCCTCTACTCCTCTCTTCCTCTGCTCCTCTGCCCCTCTAGTCCTCTGCCCCTCTACTCCTCTGCTCCTCTGCCCCTCTGCTCCTCTACTCCTCTGCTCCTCTGCTCCTCTGCCCCTCTGCCCCTCTGCCCCTCTGCTCCTCTGCTCCTCTGCCCCTCAGCCCCTCAGCCCCTCTGCCCCTCTACTCCTCTACTCCTCTGCTCCTCTGCCCCTCTACTCCTCAGCTCCTCTGCCCCTCTACTCCTCTGCCCCTCAGCCCCTTTGCTCCTCTGCCCCTCAGCCCCTCTGCCCCTCTACTCCTCTGCCCCTCTACTCCTCTACTCCTCTGCTCCTCTGCCCCTCTAGTCCTCTGCCCCTCTACTCCTCTGCTCCTCTGCCCCTCTGCACCTCTGCTCCTCTGCCCCTCTGCTCCTCTGCCCCTCTACTCCTCTGCCCCTCTGCTCCTCTGCTCCTCTGCTCCTCTACTCCTCTACTCCTCTGCCCCTCTGCCCCTCTGCTCCTCTGCCCCTCTGCTCCTCTGCCCCTCTGCTCCTCTGCCCCTCTGCCCCTCTGCCCCTCTACTCCTCTGCTCCTCTACTCCTCTGCTCCTCAGCCCCTCTGACCCTCTGCTTCTCTGCTCCTCTGCTCCTCTGCCCCTCTGCTCCTCTTTTCCTCAGTCCCTCTGCTCCTCTGCTCCTCAGCCCCTCTGCTTCTCTGCCCCTCTGCTCCTCAGCCTCTCTGCTCCTCAGCCTCTCTGCTCCTCAGCCCCTCAGCCCCTCAGCCTCTCTGTTCCTCAGCCCCTCTGCCCCTCTGCTCCTCAGCCCCTCTGCTCCTCTGCCCCTCTGCTCCTCTGCCCCTCTGCTCCTCTAGCTATGCTTGTGTAACTTTATGAGAAGGATTTGCATTTAGTTTATGTTCGTTTTCGCTCATTAGCGTTTAGCTAACAGCATCTATGTGATATAGCTATTAGTTTGTGCGAATTTTGTTAGCATTCTGGTATTAGAGGCCCAATGGGCTTTTCTTGCGTTTTTAGTGCCCCCTTGTGTGCTGTGCCAGTTATACCGTAAATATTGGGATGAGAGGAGGTTGGGATGACGAACACCTGGATACCGCCCAAGCCTAACACACACACACACACAGCCTTGCCTGGAGTCAGACAGTGCACATTGATGTGTGAAATGTGTTTCTCTTTCTGAGCTTTAGTTGATTACTGAGAGTGTTTTGTCCCAGGCTCGTCTCCCTCCACCTGCTTTTCCAATTAACAGATAAGACTCAGTCAATAGCAGCAGTGACTGGGCTGGAGTTGGGCTGGGTGGGGCTGGGTGGGGGTGAAGCTGGGCTGGAAAGGGGTGGGGCTGGGTGGGGGTGAAGCTGGGCTGGAAAGGGGTGGGGCTGGGCTGGGTGGGGGTGGAGCTGGGCTGGAAAGGGGTGGGGCTGGGGTGGGGCTGGGTGGGGGTGGAGCTGGGCTGGATAGGGGTGGGGCTGGAGCTGGGTGGGTGTGGGGGTGAACCTGGGCTGGATAGGGGTGGGGCTGGGTGAGGGTGGAGCTGGGCTGGTTGGGGGTGGAGCTGGACTGGGTAGGGGTGGAACTGTGCTGGATAGGGGTGGGGCTGGGCTGGGGTGAAACTGGGTGGGGCTGGAGCTGGGTGGAAGTGGAGCTGGGCTGGAGCTTTGCTGGGTGGAGTCTGGAGCTGGTCGGGAGCTGGTCAAAGTGGGCTGGGGCTGGAGCTGGGCTGGCCTGGAGCTGGGTGGGGCTGGAGCTGGGTGGGGCCTGAGCTGGTCCGGGTGGGGCTGGCCTGGAGCTGGTCTGGGGCTGGTTTGGGTGGGGTGGAGCTGGTCTGGGGCTGGTTTGGGTGGGGTGGAGCTGGTCTGGGGCTGGTTTGGGTGGGGTGGAGCTGGTCTGGGGCTGGTTTGGGTGGGAGTGGAGCTGGTCTGGGGCTGGTCTGGGTGGGGTGGAGCTGGTCTGGGGCTGGTTTGGGTGGGAGTGGGGCTGGTTTGGGTGGGAGTGGAGCTGGTCTGGGGCTGGTCTGGGTGGGGTGGGAGTGGAGCTGGTCTGGGTGGGGCTGGCCTGGAGCTGGTCTGGGGCTGGTTTGGGTGGGGTGGAGCTGGTCTGGGGCTGGTTTGGGTGGGGTGGAGCTGGTCTGGGGCTGGTTTGGGTGGGGTGGAGCTGGTCTGGGGCTGGTTTGGGTGGGAGTGGAGCTGGTCTGGGGCTGGTCTGGGTGGGGTGGAGCTGGTCTGGGGCTGGTTTGGGTGGGAGTGGGGCTGGTTTGGGTGGGAGTGGAGCTGGTCTGGGGCTGGTCTGGGTGGGGTGGGAGTGGAGCTGGTCTGGGGCTGGTCTGGGTGGGAGTGGAGCTGGTCTGGGGCTGGTCTGGGTGGGAGTGGAGCTGGTCTGGGGCTGGTCTGGGTGGGAGTGGAGCTGGTCTGGGGCTGGTTTGGGTGGGAGTGGAGCTGGTCTGGGTGGGGTGGGAGTGGAGCTGGTCTGGGGCTGGTTTGGGTGGGAGTGGAGCTGGTCTGGGGCTGGTCTGGGTGGGGTGGGAGTGGTGAGAAATCAGAGACAACACATTAAATCAGGTCAGTAGGACACTGCTGTATAGTGTGTGTGTGTGTGTGTGTGTGTGTGTGTGTGTGTGTGTGTGTGTGTGTGTGTGTGTGTGTGTGTGTGTGTGTGTGTGTGTGTGTGTGTGTGTGTGTGTGTGTGTGTGTGTGTGTGTGTGTGCTCCAGAGTTCCCCGTGTTTAATCAGAACCAGTGTGCAGCCCGTACTGATCTCCCCCACAATGTACTGACCTCCCCCACAATGTACTGACCTCCCCCACAATGTACTGACCTCCCCCACAATGTACTGATCTCCCCCACAATGTACTGACCTCCCCCACAATGTACTGACCTCCCCCACAATGTACTGCCTCACCCACCCACAATGTACTGCCTCACCCACCCACAATGTACTGCCTCCCCCACAATGTACTGCCTCACCCACCCACAATGTACTGCCTCACCCACCCACAATGTACTGCCTCACCCACAATGTGCTGCCTCACCCACAATGTACTGACCTCCCCAACAATGTACTGACCTCCCCGACAATGTACTGACCTCCCCCACAATGTACTGACCTCCCCCACAATGTACTGATCTCCCCCACAATGTACTGACCTCCCCCACAATGTACTGACCTCCCCCACAATGTACTGACCTCCCCCACAATGTACTGACCTCCCCCACAATGTACTGACCTCCCCCACAATGTACTGACCTCCCCCACAATGTACTGACCTCCCCCACAATGTACTGACCTCCCCAACAATGTACTGACCTCCCCGACAATGTACTGACCTCCCCCACAATGTACTGACCTCCCCCACAATGTACTGATCTCCCCCACAATGTACTGACCTCCCCCACAATGTACTGACCTCCCCCACAATGTACTGACCTCCCCCACAATGTACTGGCCTCCCCCATAATGTACTGGCCTCCCCCACAATGTACTGACCTCCCCCACAATGTACTGACCTCCCCCACAATGTACTGACCTCCCCCACAATGTACTGACCTCCCCCACAATGTACTGACCTCCCCCACAATGTACTGACCTCCCCCACAATGTACTGACCTCCCCCACAATGTACTGCCTCACCCACCCACAATGTACTGACCTCCCCCACAATGTACTGGCCTCACCCACAATGTACTGACCTCCCCCACAATGTACTGACCTCCCCCACAATGTACTGACCTCCCCCACAATGTACTGCCTCACCCACAATGTACTGACCTCCCCCACAATGTACTGACCTCCCCCACAATGTACTGACCTCCCCCACAATGTACTGACCTCCCCCACAATGTACTGCCTCACCCACCCACAATGTACTGACCTCCCCCACAATGTACTGACCTCCCCCACAATGTACTGACCTCCCCCACAATGTACTGACCTCCCCCACAATGTACTGCCTCACCCACCCACAATGTACTGACCTCCCCCACAATGTACTGCCTCCCCCACCCACAATGTACTGACCTCCCCCACAATGTACTGACCTCCCCCACAATGTACTGACCTCCCCCACAATGTACTGACCTCCCCAACAATGTACTGACCTCCCCGACAATGTACTGACCTCCCCCACAATGTACTGACCTCCCCCACAATGTACTGATCTCCCCCACAATGTACTGACCTCCCCCACAATGTACTGACCTCCCCCACAATGTACTGACCTCCCCCACAATGTACTGGCCTCCCCCATAATGTACTGGCCTCCCCCACAATGTACTGACCTCCCCCACAATGTACTGACCTCCCCCACAATGTACTGACCTCCCCCACAATGTACTGACCTCCCCCACAATGTACTGACCTCCCCCAC
Organism: Salvelinus fontinalis; assembly: GCF_029448725.1. Lineage (NCBI taxonomy): Eukaryota > Metazoa > Chordata > Actinopteri > Salmoniformes > Salmonidae > Salvelinus > Salvelinus fontinalis. The sequence continues at coordinate 11,048,367 of NC_074670.1, forward strand.
AATGTACTGATCTCCCCCACAATGTACTGCCTCACCCACCCACAATGTACTGACCTCCCCCACAATGTACTGACCTCCCCCACAATGTACTGGCCTCACCCACAATGTACTGAACTCCCCCACAATGTACTGACCTCCCCCACAATGTACTGACCTCCCCCACAATGTACTGACCTCCCCCACAATGTACTGACCTCCCCCACAATGTACTGACCTCCCCCACAATGTACTGACCTCCCCCACAATGTACTGCCTCACCCACCCACAATGTACTGACCTCCCCCACAATGTACTGCCTCACCCACCCACAATGTACTGACCTCCCCCACAATGTACTGACCTCCCCCACAATGTACTGGCCTCCCCCACAATGTACTGACCTCCCCCACAATGTACTGCCTCACCCACCCACAATGTACTGACCTCCCCCACAATGTACTGCCTCACCCACCCACAATATACTGACCTCCCCCACAATGTACTGACCTCCCCCACAATGTACTGACCTCCCCCACAATGTACTGCCTCACCCACCCACAATGTACTGACCTCCCCCACAATGTACTGACCTCCCCCACAATGTATTGACCTCCCCCACAATGTACTGACCTCCCCCACAATGTACTGACCTCCCCCACAATGTACTGACCTCCCCCACAATGTACTGCCTCACCCACCCACAATATACTGACCTCCCCCACAATGTACTGACCTCCCCCACAATGTACTGATCTCCCCCACAATGTACTGCCTCACCCACCCACAATGTACTGACCTCCCCCACAATGTACTGACCTCCCCCACAATGTACTGGCCTCACCCACAATGTACTGAACTCCCCCACAATGTACTGACCTCCCCCACAATGTACTGACCTCCCCCACAATGTACTGACCTCCCCCACAATGTACTGACCTCCCCCACAATGTACTGACCTCCCCCACAATGTACTGACCTCCCCCACAATGTACTGCCTCACCCACCCACAATGTACTGACCTCCCCCACAATGTACTGACCTCCCCCACAATGTATTGACCTCCCCCACAATGTACTGACCTCCCCCACAATGTACTGACCTCCCCCACAATGTACTGACCTCCCCCACAATGTACTGCCTCACCCTCAGCCTGCAGCTGATTACACTATCACCCAGTTGCTCCTTTCACAACTTGTCTACTCTCTCTTCCTCCATGTATACGTCTCACACACACACACACACACACACACACACACACACACACACACACACACACACACACACACACACACACACACACACACACACACACACACACACACACACACACACACACACACACACACAACTCTTGATGATGATGAGTTATAGACGTCATGTTTTCTGTCTGTCTCGGAGCATAGATCATGTCTGGAAAGTCATGCTAGTAGCTCACAGGGTTAGGTAAGTGTGTGTTTGTGTTGGTGTGTGTTGGTGTGTGTTGATGTGTGTGTGGACAAGTGAGTAATCTGACAGAACTGTTTTACCCCCTCCCTAAGAGCAGAAACACACACACACACACACACACAGACACACACACACACACACACACACACACACACACACACACCACGATTGCGTGTGTGTGAGGTAATAGGTTCCAGAGACAGAGCAGCTGGAGGAGGGCAGGAATCCTCACCTCTTCTCTCACCTCTCCTCCCCTGCTACATTCCATCACTCTGAGGGAGGGGTGGGGAGAGAGGGAACATTCTGCAAATATATGGAGGGAGGGAGGGAGGGAGGGAGTCAGCAGGAGGGAGGGAGGGAGCAGGAGGGAGCAGGAGGGAGGGAGTGAGCAGGAAGGGTTGAGGGAGGGAGGGAGCAAGAGTGAGGGAGGGAGGGAGGGAGGGAGCAAGAGTGAGGGAGGGAGGGAGGGAGGGAGGGAGGGGAGGGAGGGAGGGAGGGAGGGAGGGAGGGAGGGAGAAGGAAGGAGTGAGTGAGGGAGTGAGCAAGAGTGAGGGAAGGAACAGGAAGGAGTGAGTGAGTGAGGGAGGGAGCAAGAGTGAGGGAGGGAGCAGGAAGGAGTGAGTGAAGGAGGGAGGGAGCAAGAGTGAGGGAGGTAGCAGGAAGGAGTGAGGGAGGGAGGGAGCAAGAGTGAGGGAGGGAGCAGGAAGGAGTGAGGGAGGGAGGGAGGGAGCAAGAGTGAGGGAGGGAGCAGGAAGGAGTGAGGGAGGGAGGGAGAAAGAGTGAGGGAGGGAGCATGAAGGATTGAGGGGGGAGGGAGAGAGTGAGGGAGGGAGCAGAAAGAGTAAGGGAGGGAGCATGAAGGATTGAGGGGGGGAGGGAGAAAGAGTAAGGGAGGGAGCATGAAGGATTGGGGGGGGGGGGAGAGTAAGGGAGGGAGCAGGAAGGATTGAGGGAGGGAGGGAGAAAGAGTAAGGGAGGGAGCATGAAGGATTGAGGGGGGGGGAGAGTAAGGGAGGGAGCATGAAGGATTGAGGGGGGAGGGAGCATGATGCTCTTTGATGCTCATTTTCCTGATCTTTCAAACCCACTCATGTCAAAGGCCATGTCACCCCATCTGTCGTGTGGCTCCAGCTGTGTCCTGCAGTTATTGGGGACGATATGCACCATGTACTGTATATTAATGATGAAATGATGTGCTGCTTGTTCCAGAACCACAGGACACATTACTGCAGTTCACCATGAAAGACCCTTCTGTGTGTGTGTGTTCTCTGTGTGTGTGTGTGTTCTCTGTGTGTGTGTGTTCTCTATGTGTGTGTGTTCTGTGTGTGTCTGTGTGTGTGTTCTCTGTGTGTGTGTTCTCTGTGTGTGTGTTCACTGTGTGTGTGTTCTCTACGTGTGTTTGTTCTCTGTGTGTGTGTGTTCTCTACGTGTGTTTGTTCTCTGTGTGTGTGTGTTCTCTACGTGTGTTTGTTCTCTGTGTGTGTGTTCTGTGTGTGTGTGTGTGTTCTCTGTGTGTGCGTGTTCTCTCTGTGTGTGTGTTCTCTGTGTGTGTGTGTGTGTGTGTGTTCTCTGTGTATGTGTTCTGTATGTGTTCTGTGTGTGTGTGTGTGTGTGTGTGTGTGTGTGTGTGTGTGTGTGTGTGTTCTTGGTGTGTGTGTGTGGTCTTGTATATGTAGTCTCTAACTTCTAGTTTCTCTCCTTTCTCTCTGTCTCCTCCGTAGCTGTAAGAATAAGCTGTATCCAGACGATCTGCCTCGTACCAGTGTAGTGATCGTGTTCCACAATGAGGCCTGGTCCACTCTGCTGCGGACCGTCCGCTCTGTCATCGACCGCTCCCCCAAGTCTCTATTGGAGGAGGTAGTACTGGTGGACGATGCTAGTGAGAGAGGTACACGCTGAGATGCACTCACTGTCTGTCTTTATCTGGGCTTGTTCCTAAGTGCTGTGTAAGGCTGTGTGCACAATATGTGTGTGTCACTGCGTGTCTCTGTGTGACTGCATGTTTGTGTCTGTGTGTGTGTCTGTGTGTGTGAGTGCTGTGTCTTGTCGCTCAGCCCAGTGCTGTTAATCCCTGTTTGGGGCAGATTATTAGGTCCCTAATACCCCGGGAGCAGGGATTACACCCAGCCTCCCTCCAACCCCCCTCTGTTCCCCTATTGACCCCCTGGGATAGAGGGATGAAAGGGAGGAGGGGGAAGGGAGGGAGAGAGGGATGGGATAGTGGGTAGATGGTATGCTTTAGCTCTGAGAGCATGCTGTCTGGGATGGAGATATCACTTACCAGTCAGACCACACCAGAGATCACACTCTCTTTTTCACTCACCATACTCACCATCAGGTATACAGACGTGTACACACACACACACACACACACACACACACACACACACACACACACACACATATACACAGATGATGGATTTATTCCATCTATGGGTCTGGTAGTACACTAAGTATATGTTTTTGAGCTTGCATTTGTGTGTGTGTGTGTGTGTGTGTGTGTGTGTGTGTCTCTGATGTGTGTGTGTGTGTGTGTGTGTCTCTGATGTGTGTGTCTGATGCGCGTGTGTGTGTGTGTGTCTCTGATGTGTGTCTCTGATGTGTGTGTCTGATGTGTGTGTCTGATGCGTGTGTATGTGTGTGTGTCTCTGATGTGTGTGTCTGATGTGTGTGTCTGATGTGTGTGTCTGATGCGCGTGTGTGTGTGTGTGTGTGTGTGTCTCTGATGTGTGTGTCTGATGCGTGTGTCTGATGTGTGTGTGTGTGTGTGTGTGTCTCTGATGTGTGTGTCTGATGCGTGTGTGTGTGTATATGCTGTAGACTTCCTGAAGCGGCCGTTAGAGCAGTATGTCAGGAGGATGGAGGTTCCAGTCAGAGTGGTGAGGATGGAACAGAGATCTGGACTGATCAGAGCTCGACTGAAAGGAGCCTCACTCTCCACCGGACAGGTGTGTGTGTGTGTGTGTGTGTGGTCCAATCCTGTGTGTGTGTATACATTGTGAAATGCTGCTCAGATGCAGCTGCTGTCAGTAGTCTCTCTGTAATAGTAAAGTGTTGGTTGTCATGTAGGTGATCACGTTTCTAGACGCTCACTGTGAGTGCACCATTGGCTGGCTGGAACCTCTACTGGCCCGCATCAAACTAGACAGGTATGTTACACACCCACAGGCACACCACACACACACACCACACACCCACACACACACTCACATCACACACACACTCCACCCACACACTCACGTAGACACACACCACACCCACACCCACGCTGGGTGTAATAAATAAATGAGTAACAGTTTGTTGAGCCTGCAGGGGGCTTGTCCTTGTGTTTTATTTGATGCTTAATTACAAAGCCTCTGTTTACTTATGTCCTCAGGCTGGTACACACACACACCAGAGGGAGAGGGAGAGAGATAGAGGTCAGATTGTATTCCGTGCTACAGCTGTAAATGTGCTGAGCTGACAGCAGGACTCGGGTCGTTCCACCAGTTAGATGCATTTTCAGTACTAGTGTAACTTGGTGGAGAAAAACAAGGTTTTAGTTCACCTAATTTAACATTCTTCTGTCATAAAGAGCACATGTTCAAATGAATGAAAAACAGTTTTCCATCTCAAGAGGTTAAATAACATAATACTGTTGTAAGTGCCAAATAAAGTAACAGGGTTGACCGTAACAGGGTTGACCGTAACAGGGTTGACCGTAACAGGGTTGACCGTAACAGGGTTGACCGTAACAGGGTTGACCGTAACAGGGTTGACGACATCATCTTAAATTAGCCATAAATTCCCTTGTGACGGGGGAATGGAAGCATGTTGTGTGCAATGAGAGGGGAAATTGAATGCAAGCTTCACTAAAACATTGACATTGTTAAACATGTCTAGTCTGTGTACCTCTGGGTAACAGGGCTACGCTGCACCTGCTCCGTTTCCACCACAGAACACCAGGAAAGAATCAGCTCACCTGCTTTCACACCAGGATTTTACTATTAGATGTTCAATGTTTCTTTAGAATTGTGTTTTTTAAAGGAATAGTTTCACCATGTTAAAACGAGAGTTCAGTTCACTTAACTGGGTTGACCTTACAATGAAGGACCATTTAAAAACAAATGTTTTACCTGTCACGTTCGTCATAACGAGGAGACCAATGCACAGCGTGATTAGAATACATTCTTCTTTTAATAAACTAAGAACACTTAAACAAACTAACAAAACGAACGTGAAGCTATAAACAACTAGTGCTGACATGCAACTAAAGATAGACAACTACCCACAAACCCAAAATGGAAAATGGCAACCTAAATAGGATCCCCAATCAGAGACAACGATAAAGAGCTGTCTCTGATTGGGAACCAATTCCGGCCACCATAGACCTACATTACCTAGACATACAAAATCCCCATAGATAAACAAAAAGCCAAGACAAAAACACACGTACCGACCCTCGTCACACCCTGACCTGACCAAAATAATACAGAAAACATAGATAACTAAGGTCAGGGCGTGACAGTACCCCCCCCCCCCCCCCCCCCAAAGGTGCGGACTCCCGTCCGCAAACCTGAACTTATAGGGGAGGGTCCGGGTGGGCATCTACCCTCGGTGGCGGCTCTGGTTCTGGACGCCGCCCCCCATCTTTACCCTGGTCCCTCCGCCTTTGTTGAGCTGAACCGTGGCTCATCGCCGGAGGCTCTGGACTGTGGATCGTCGCCGGAGACCCCGGGCTGGGGACCGTCGCCGGAGACCCCGGGCAGGGGACCGTCGCCGGAGACCCCGGGCCGGGGACCGTCGCCGGAGGCCCCGGGCCGGGGACCGTCGCCGGAGACCCCGGGCCGGGGACCGTCGCCGGAGACCCCGGGCCGGGGACCGTCGCCGGAGACCCCGGGCCGGGGACCGTCGCCGGAGGCTCCGGACTGGGTATCGTCTCCGGAGGCTCCGGTCTAGAGGCCGTCTCCACCCGGCAAATGCGGGACGCTGGCACCGAGCACACCGGCCTGTGAATGCTCGGCCAAGACACCGTGCGCATCACCCCATAGCACTGGGCCTGACCAGTCACATGCTCGCCACGGTAAGCACGGGGATTTGGCTCAGGTCTCCAACCTGACTCTGCCACACTCCCCGTGTGCCCCCCCCCCCAAAAGGTTTTGGGGCTGCCTCTCGGGCTTCTTTACCAGCTGTGTTCCCGTGTAATCCTTGGCCCTTTTCCTAGCTGCCTCGACCTGCTCCCATGGCAGGCGATCTTTTCCGGCCAGGATCTCCTCCCATGTGTAGGATCCCTTGCCATCCAGGATGTCCTCCCATGTCCAGTCCTCCTTACCCCGCTGCTTGGTCCTTTGGTGGTGGCTAGTTCTGTCACATTCGTCATAACGAGGAGACCAATGCGCAGCGTGATTAGAATACATTCTTCTTTTAATAAACGAAGAACACTTAAACAAACTAATAAAACAAACGTGAAGCTATAAACAACTAGTGCTGACATGCAACTACACATAGACAACTACCCACAAACCCAAAATGGAAAATGGCAACCTAAATAGGATCCCCAATCAGAGACAACGATAAACAGCTGCCTCTGATTGGGAACCAGTTCAGGCCACCATAGACCTACATTACCTAGACATACAAAATCCCCATAGATAAACAAAAAGCCAAGACAAAAACACACATACCCACCCTCGTCACACCCTGACCTGACCAAAATAATACAGAAAACATAGAAAACTAAGGTCAGGGTGTGACATTACCTTAAATGAATCATTATTCACATTAAATAAATAATAATCTTCACAAATTACTTTGTCAAAGCAACAAAGCAACTATGGCTTTACAATGATGGTGAAAACTTGGATAAATGTTGGGGTTGATAAGTGCAGAAGCTGTCATACATCTCTCATTCATGTGTTGGCTGTGCCCCAAACTAGAGGGATTCTGGACATCAGTTTTCTCTCTCATTCACGTGTTGGCTGTGCCCCAAACTAGAGGGATTCTGGACGTCAGTTTTCTCTCTCATTCACGTGTTGGCTGTGCCCCAAACTAGAGGGATTCTGGACGTCAGTTTTCTCTCTCATTCACGTGTTGGCTGTGCCCCAAACTAGAGGGATTCTGGACGTCAGTTTTCTCTCTCATTCACGTGTTGGCTGTGCCCCAAACTAGAGGGATTCTGGACGTCAGTTTTCTCTCTCATTCACGTGTTGGCTGTGCCCCAAACTAGAGGGATTCTGGACGTCAGTTTTCTCTCTCATTCACGTGTTGGCTGTGCCCCAAACTAGAGGGATTCTGGACGTCAGTTTTCTCTCTCATTCACGTGTTGGCTGTACCCCAAACTAGAGGGATTCTGGACGTCAGTTTTCTCTCTCATTCACGTGTTGGCTGTGCCCCAAACTAGAGGGATTCTGGACTTCAGTTTTCTCTCTCATTCACGTGTTGGCTGTGCCCCAAACTAGAGGGATTCTGGACGTCAGTTTTCTCTCTCATTCACGTGTTGGCTGTGCCCCAAACTAGAGGGATTCTGGACGTCAGTTTTCTCTCTCATTCACGTGTTGGCTGTGCCCCAAACTAGAGGGATTCTGGACGTCAGTTTTCTCTCTCATTCACGTGTTGGCTGTGCCCCAAACTAGAGGGATTCTGGACGTCAGTTTTCTCTCTCATTCACGTGTTGGCTGTGCCCCAAACTAGAGGGATTCTGGACGTCAGTTTTCTCTCTCATTTATGTGTTGGCTGTGCCCCAAACTAGAGGGATTCTGGATGTCAGTTTCCTCTCTCATTCACGTGTTGGCTGTGCCCCAAACTAGAGGGATTCTGGTCCAAGTCCAAGTCTAGAGCCCATTCATCATCTATTCACTACTTGTCTACTTATCTAATTACCTCTTAACTATTATTTAGTTATTTTCTGAACACATTTTTCTCCCAGCGTACTTTCCAGCATCTATCTTTCTACCCCTCTGTACGTCTTCTTATGGAGGGAGGATGGAGGAAGGGTTGCTCAGCCCATGGTCTATGTAAACTCTACCATTGTATGTTTCTCATGACTGGAATCAATAAAACATTTAAACTTGGATAAATGTTGGGGTTAAGTGGGTTAAATCATCCTAGAAGTCACAGAGAGACATTTAGCATGTCTTAATTCATATAAAAAAATCATGTTTTGAGTTTTCCATGTGTATATTAAAGGATACTTAATTTAAGGAACTAGCTACCTACTGTTGATTGATGTTTGTCTAGTGACTGTCAGTGTGTGTGTGTGTGTGTGTGTGTGTGTGTGTGTGTGTGTGTGTGTGTGTGTGTGTGTGTGTGTGTGTGTGTGTGTGTGTGTGTGTGTGTGTGTGTGGCATGAGTCATGCAGGCATGAGTCAAGTATGCTGGTCTTCAACCACTAGGACACATCACCAGACAATAGTAACTGCTGTTGTCAACACAGTAGAGGTCTGCAGACATGAGTCAAGTATGCTGGTCTTCAACCACTAGGACACATCACCAGACAATAGTAACTGCTGTTGTCAACACAGTAGAGGTCTGCAGACATGAGTCAAGTATGCTGGTCTTCAACCACTAGGACACATCACCAGACAATAGTAACTGCTGTTGTCAACACAGTAGAGGTCTGCAGACATGAGTCAAGTATGCTGGTCTTCAACCACTAGGACACATCACCAGACAATAGTAACTGCTGTTGTCAACACAGTAGAGGTCTGCAGACATGAGTCAAGTATGCTGGTCTTCAACCACTAGGACACATCACCAGACAATAGTAACTGCTGTTGTCAACACAGTAGAGGTCTGCAGACATGAGTCAAGTATGCTGGTCTTCAACCACTAGGACACATCACCAGACAATAGTAACTGCTGTTGTCAACACAGTAGAGGTCTGCAGATGTTGTGGATATTAGAAGTGATTGAAATGATTACGACTCACAAGTTGAAGCATCTACTCAACACTTTGTCATTGTGGATCTAAAGGTCTTCTGATGTGGCGGTGTGTAAATATGTGTTGCAGGAAAACGGTGGTGTGTCCCATCATCGACGTGATCAGTGATGACACGTTTGAGTACATGGCTGGTTCTGACATGACCTACGGAGGCTTCAACTGGAAGCTGAACTTCCGATGGTACCCTGTACCCCAGAGAGAGATGGACCGCCGCAAGGGAGACCGCACTCTGCCCGTCCGGTAGGTAGGACACACTACCCATCTACAGTGTTGGCATAGAGACTGGGACCTAGACTCTCTCTAGCTCCAGTCAGTGAGGATATCATCCCTGCTCCTAACACTCTACTGATTATAAATGTAACAGACTAGTAATAGTGGCATAGCTGGGACTTAGTTATATAACATGAGCTCAGTGTGGTGTAGCTGTGTTGCTGTGTTCCTGTGTAGTTGAGGATGGGGAAACTCTGGGAACATTCAGGAATAAAACCCAGGGTTTGTTTTCGCTTGTCCCTCATCACCTCTTCCTGTTCATGTTCCCCACCAGTCCAACTGGGACTGTCAGAGGCACATTCAGAGGTCCCGTTTCCAGTCAGAGTCCCTGCTTCCATCACAACACAGGGAAAGAGACTAGTCTATTCGTGAGGTGACTTGGGTAAAGTCGTTTCAGTAAAACAACATGTTATTGAGTTTATCTTTAGCCAGCTAATATCCGCCGAGGTGTTTTTCTGTTTCCCTGCCCGCGCTGCCGAGGTGTTTTTCTGTTTCCCTGCCCGCGCTGCAGAGGTGTTTTTCTGTTTCCCTGCCCGCGCTGCAGAGGTGTTTTTCTGTTTCCCTGCCCGCGCTGCAGAGGTGTTTTTCTGTTTCCCTGCCCGCGCTGCAGAGGTGTTTTTCTGTTTCCCTGCCCGCGCTGCCGAGGTGTTTTTCTGTTTCCCTGCCCGCGCTGCAGAGGTGTTTTTCTGTTTCCCTGCCCGCGCTGCAGAGGTGTTTTTCTGTTTCCCTGCCCGCGCTGCAGAGGTGTTTTTCTGTTTCCCTGCGTGCGCTGCAGAGGTGTTTTTCTGTTTCCCTGCCCGTGCTGCAGAGGTATTTTTCTGTTTCCCTGCCCGCGCTGCAGAGGTGTTTTTCTGTTTCCCTGCGTGCGCTGCAGAGGTGTTTTTCTGTTTCCCTGCCCGCGCTGCCGAGGGGTTTTTCTGTTTCCCTGCCCGCGCTGCCGAGGGGTTTTTCTGTTTCCCTGCCCGCGCTGCAGAGGTGTTTTTCTGTTTCCCTGCCCGCTCTGATGAGGTGTTTTTCTGTTTCCCTGCCCGCGCTGCAGAGGTGTTTTTCTGTTTCCCTGCCCGCGCTGCCGAGGTGTTTTTCTGTTTCCCTGCCCGCGCTGATGAGGTGTTTTTCTGTTTCCCTGCCCGCGCTGCAGAGGTGTTTTTCTGTTTCCCTGCCCGTGCTGCAGAGGTATTTTTCTGTTTCCCTGCCCGCGCTGCAGAGGTGTTTTTCTGTTTCCCTGCGTGCGCTGCAGAGGTGTTTTTCTGTTTCCCTGCCCGCGCTGCCGAGGGGTTTTTCTGTTTCCCTGCCCGCGCTGCCGAGGGGTTTTTCTGTTTCCCTGCCCGCGCTGCAGAGGTGTTTTTCTGTTTCCCTGCCCGCTCTGATGAGGTGTTTTTCTGTTTCCCTGCCCGCGCTGCAGAGGTGTTTTTCTGTTTCCCTGCCCGCGCTGCCGAGGTGTTTTTCTGTTTCCCTGCCCGCGCTGATGAGGTGTTTTTCTGTTTCCCTGCCCGCGCTGATGAGGTGTTTTTCTGTTTCCCTGCCCGCGCTGCAGAGGTGTTTTTCTGTTTCCCTGCCCGCGCTGCAGAGGTGTTTTTCTGTTTCCCTGCCCGCTCTGATGAGGTGTTTTTCTGTTTCCCTGCCCGCGCTGCAGAGGTGTTTTTCTGTTTCCCTGCCCGCGCTGCAGAGGTGTTTTTCTGTTTCCCTGCCCGCGCTGCAGAGGTGTTTTTCTGTTTCCCTGCCCGCGCTGCAGAGGTGTTTTTCTGTTTCCCTGCCCGCGCTGCAGAGGTGTTTTTCTGTTTCCCTGCCCGCGCTGCAGAGGTGTTTTTCTGTTTCCCTGCCCGCGCTGCAGAGGTGTTTTGCTACTTTTCTGTTCCCAGCTGGCCAACAACAGAACGTGTGTGACTCCCCACACAGTGCACAGCTCCACAGCTCAGATCGTGTTCCCACAATATGTTTCCCCAGGGGGACGTGTGCTGTTCTATTTGTAGTTCTATGTGGCACTGGCACCATGTTCCCTGTTGTCTTCCTGATCAACATCTTGAAAACAAGTCTTTAGCTCAATGACATATGGTGGCAAGAAAGTATGTGAACCCTTTGGAATTACCTGGATTTCTGACCCTCCTTTGGAAGCAATAACTTCAACGAAACATGTTCTGTAGTTGCGGATCAGACCTGCACAACGGTCAGGAGGAATTTTGGACCATTCCTCTTTACAAAGCTGTTTCAGTTCAGCAATATTCTTGTGATGTATGTGTGAACCACTCTATTGAGGTCATGCCACAGCATCTCAATCGGGTTGAGGTCAGGACTCTGACTGGGCCACTCCAGAAGGCATATTTTCTTCTGTTGAAGCCATTCTGTTGTTGATTTATTTCTGTGTTTTGTTACGTTGTCCTGTTGCACCACCCAACTTCTGTTGAGCTTCAATTGGTGACAAATATCCTTTCATTCTCCTGCAAAAAGTCTTGATAAACTTGGGAATTCATTTTTCGTCGATGATAGCAAGCTGTCCGGACCCTGAGGCAGCAAAGCAGCCCCAAACCATGATGCTCCCTCCACCATACTTAACAGTTGAGGTTTTGATGTTGGTGTGCTGTGCCTTTTTTTCTCCACATATAGTGTTGTGTGTTCCTTCCAAACAACTCAACTGTAGTTTCATCTGTCCACAGAATATTTTGCCAGTAGCGCTGTGGAACATCCAGGTGCTCTTTTGCGAACTTCAGACATGCATAAATGTTTATTTTGGACAGCAGTGGCATCTTTCATGGTGTTCTCCCATGAACACCATTCTTGTGACATCTTTGCAGGTTTTATGTATCGTAGACTCATCAACAGATGTTAGCATGTTCCAGAGATTTCTATATGTCTTTAGCTGACATTCTAGGGTTCTTCTTAACCTCATTAAGTATTCTGTGCTGTGCTCTTGCAGTTATCTTTGCAGGACGGCCACTCCTAGGGAGAGTAGCAACAGTGCCGAACTTTCTCCATTTATAGACAGTTTGTCTTACTGTGGACTGATAAACATCAAGGCTTTTAGAGATACTTTTATAACCCTTTCCAGATTTATGCAGTCAACAATTCTTAATCTTAGGTCTTCTGAGATCTCTTTTGTTCAAGGCATGGTTCACATCAGCCAATGCTTCTTGTGAATAGCAAACTCAAATTTTGTTAGTGTTTTGTATGGGGCAGGGCAACTCTAACCAACATCTCTAATCTCATCTCATTGATTGGACTCCAGGTTAGCTTTTGGAGAAGTCATTAGCCTAGGGGTTCACATACTTTTCCCAACCTACACTGTGAATGTTTATTATGTATTCAATATAGACAAGAAAAATACAATCATGTATGTGTTATTAGTTTAAGCACACTGTTTGTGTCCATTGTAGTGACTTGTAGTGATTTGATCTGAGATGAAGCTCAGACCAATATTTATGATCAATTTATGCAGAAATCCAGGTAATTCCAAAGGGTTCACATACTTGTTCTTGCCACTGTATATCCCTCCTTCTGAGAGACTGACAGGGAGAGAGATGACTTGCTTTGGCAATGTTAACATATGTTTCCCCTGCCAATAAAGCCCTTACATTGAATTGAATTGAGATGGAAAAACAGGAAAAAACAACGATCTCTGGAGGTCGACTTGATGTTTTTGTGCCTCTGAAGATACCATCTTTACTGATCTTTACTGAAGATACCATCTTTACTGAACTTTACTGAAGATACCATCTTTACTGATCTTTACTGAAGATACCATCTTTACTGATCTTTACTGAAGATACCATCTTTACTGATCTTTACTGAAGATACCATCTTTACTGGTCTTTACTGAAGATACCATCTTTACTGACAAACTTGTGATCTCTGTCGCAAACATGAAACCAGAATGTAATTTTGAGTGACTGTTTTCTTCTCTCCCCCTCGCTATCTCTCTCTCTCTCCCCTCCCTCTCTCTCTCTCCCCTCCCTCTCTCTCTCTCCCCTCTCTCTCACTCACTCTCTCTCTCCCCTCCCCTCTCTCTCTCTCTCTCTCTCTCTCCCCTCCCTCTCTCTCTCTCTCTCTCTCTCTCTCTCCACTCCCCTCCCCTCTCTCACTCTCTCCCTCTCTCTCTCTCTCTCTCTCTCCACTCCCCTCCCCTCTCTCTCCCTCCCTCCCCTCCTCTCTCTCTCTCCCCTCTCTCTCCCTCTCTCCCTCCCCTCCTCTCTCTCTCCAGGACTCCTACCATGGCCGGTGGGTTGTTTTCTATAGACAGAGATTATTTCCAGGAGATAGGGACGTATGACGCAGGTATGGACATTTGGGGAGGAGAGAACCTGGAGATCTCCTTTAGGGTGAGTACACACATACACGGGGCACACACACACGCACACATACACAGGTCATGCAAGCACACACACACCAGGGATGCAAACTAGTCACCTTTTGGTGAAATTCGCCAGCAGCATACGACCCTGCATACCACTGCTGGCTTGCTTCTGAAGCTAAGCAGGGTTGGTCCTGGTCAGTCCCTGGATGGGAGACCAGATGCTGCTGGAAGTGGTGTTGGAGGGCCAGTAGGAGGCACTCTTTCCTCTGGTCTAAAAAATATCCCAATGCCCCAGGGCAGTGATTGGGGACACTGCCCTGTGTAGGGTGCCGTCTTTCGGATGGGACGTTAAACGGGTGTCCTGACTCTCTGAGGTCATTAAAGATCCCATGGCACTTATCGTAAGAGTAGGGGTGTTAACCCCGGTGTCCTGGCTAAATTCCCAATCTGGCCCTCAAACCATCATGGTCACCTAATAATCCCCAGTTTACAATTGGCTCATTCATCCCCCTCCTCTCCCCTGTAACTATTCCCCAGGTCGTTGCTGCAAATGAGAACGTGTTCTCAGTCAACTTACCTGGTAAAATAACGGTAAAATAAAAATAAAAATAAATAAAAAATTCGCCGTTTTGAATCCAAAATCGGCGACCTACGTGAATCGTGTAGATCAGCTGAGAAAAGTTTGGGAGGGGTAGCTTTGGATCACTACTGGCTGTAAGAGAACGAGCGATTCGCGTTTGTAAGCGAATGAGCGATGCGCGTTTGTAAGAGAACGAGCGATTTGCGTTTGTAAGCGAATGAGCGATGCGCGTTTGTAAGTGAATGAGCGATGCGCGTTTGTAAGCGAATGAGCGATGCGCGTTTGGAGCAATTGTGTCAGTGTCCAAGGCTCAGCCAATCATTCACATAACAACAGAATGCAGCACGCGACTGAAGAGAGAAGAGACAACCAATTTGCTGCTTACAGAATCAGGGCGCTCTGAAAGACAGCAGTAGGGTGCAGAGGCAGTTTGCCAGTTACAGCAGCGCGTCCCCTGAACGATAACGAAAAGATAGGTGAGAAGCCGGGTGATGAAGCGTACTTCATGAGCTGTAACCGAATAACAACTGGCATTTTTAACCGAAAAACAACTGGCATTTGGAAAGTTTGAGGTGAGAGAGAAAGTGTGGTGGAACAAGTATTGTTAGCGTTGTTAAGTATCTTGCTATAGTAGCTGGATGGAATTCTCCGTTTGCTAGCCAGAGAAATGTTGAGAAACATTAGCCAACTTAGCTGATCAAATTATTGAGTTTATTGTGTGAAAATTAGCTGGCTAATAAAGTCAGACAGCTAGCGTAAACTCGTACATCGCCTTGGTCCGTACAATTGCCCTTATTTTAGCGCCCCAAAAACCTAATACTTCCAGATCAACTGTAATGTCAATACCATTGTAAAGCACAATTTCTCCCCTTTCCAACATGATCAATTACATGACTTAAACACTGCCCGTTTCTGCATAATTCAAGCAGGCAATGAGCCCCGTCGGATCTTTTTTGTTTTTTTTAAGTAGGGAAGCGAAACTAATGCGTGTTAGTGAGAAGGACAGATGTCGGGTGGGAAAATTGCTTTTTTCACTCGATCTGTCCAACTTATCACCTTATCGCTTCTAGAATGTAAATAAAACACTATAAAGAGTTTATATAATGTGTCATTACATACCTATTTGAAGGTTTGTGTCGAATTTGAATCGGGTTTTTAGGGCGGTGCTAAAGTGATCTTAGAAGTAAACAGCGGCTTTGAGAATGATGATGCATGCAATGATGATGCAAAAAATGACTAGGTATCCCCCTTACCACTGTCAATGTCCATTTCTTGTTTTTAAACGATGAGAGAAGTGCTACACCTGGTGGAGAGAGATTGTAAGACAGAAATAGTTGCTTTATGCGTGTTGTACGTTACGACATGACACGCCACGATGTAACGGAGGGTCGTTTTTTTCTTTTTCTCTCCAATACTATAGAGCCATTACCATGTCGATCAACGCTTTAATAGAAACCTAGTTCACACCACTGATTCTGAAGTCAACACAGTCCCATTAGTTTTCTTTGTAGCCTCGTTTGAATGTCGCGGTTATGCACATTTGTACGGAATGGGGTGAGTTTACGTTAGCTAGCTAACGTTACAACATCAGATGAGCTAACGTTAGTAACCTAACCAATTCGCTATGGTATTAATTGGTACTCCTTGCCGTTCCTCAAGTTATAACGCGTTAGTTGCTTACAGGACCCTGGCAATCTGTGTGAAATGTTAACTAGCTACTGAACTAACTATTATCTGTGAACTAATGTTTTCCCTCTACAGTATGAGAGAATTTTCAGAATGAGAGAATATGGTGAAAATGAGGCGTTGCTTGTTAAACAAGTGGATTCAGGGATGAAGTGTAGCTGGAGCTGGGCCTGACTTATGCTGGAGGCCAATAGAGGTGGAAGAAACGCCACACACTTTCCCTTCAATACAGTGGATAAAAGGGGTACGCCAGGTGTACTCTCTGCCTGAAAGAGATCAATTATGCCAACAAAGGGTATCATGCTCTGCTGGCACATTGTAGAACAGATGTCCACAGGCAGAACGTGTACAATGTAATAACATGCAGTGTAGCCCAAAGATATTGCTTTTGTTGTGTTGAACTTGACAGTAACACCTTTGTGTGGGTGAAGGGGGGGATTATTCAATGTTTTACTCAGTGAACGATATTTTAGCACACATGTAGCCTTGTGCCCTTGATCGATATCTACTATAGTGACCACTACAACAGAGAAAAATAGAATGCCTGTTTGTTTCATTATATTTCTACTTTAAGATGTTTTTCCCAAAGTGCAATATTTAGATGTGTGTGGTCGCACGCATTCTATTATAAAGGCTGTCATGGTAACAAGCATTCTATTATAAAGGCTGTCATAGTAACAAGCATTCTATTATAAAGGCTGTCATGGTAACAAGCGTTCTATTATAAAGGCTGTCATGGTAACAAGCATTCTATTATAAAGGCTGTCATGGTAACAAGCGTTCTATGATAAAGGCGGTCATGGTAACAAGCATTCTATTATAAAGGCTGTCATGGTAACAAGCATTCTATTATAAAGGCTGTCATGGTAACAAGCATTCTATTATAAAGGCTGTCATGGTAACAAGCATTCTATTATAAAGGCTGTCATGGTAACAAGCGTTCTATGATAAAGGCTGTCATGGTAACAAGCGTTCTATTATAAAGGCTGTCATGGTAACAAGCGTTCTATTATAAAGGCTGTCATGGTAACACGCGTTCTATTATAAAGGCTGTCATGGTAACACGTGTTCTATTATAAAGGATGTCATGGTAACAAGCGTTCTATTATAAAGGCTGTCATGGTAACACGTGTTCTATTATAAAGGATGTCATGGTAACAAGCATTCTATTATAAAGGCTGTCATGGTAACAAGCGTTCTATGATAAAGGCTGTCATGGTAACAAGCGTTCTATTATAAAGGCTGTCATGGTAACAAGCGTTCTATTATAAAGGCTGTCATGGTAACACGCGTTCTATTATAAAGGCTGTCATGGTAACACGTGTTCTATTATAAAGGATGTCATGGTAACAAGCGTTCTATTATAAAGGCTGTCATGGTAACACGTGTTCTATTATAAAGGATGTCATGGTAACAAGCATTCTATTATAAAGGCTGTCATGGTAACACGTGTTCTATTATAAAGGATGTCATGGTAACAAGCGTTCTATGATAAAGGCGGTCATGGTAACAAGCGTTCTATGATAAAGGCGGTCATGGTAACAAGCGTTCTATGATAAAGGCTGTCATGGTAACACGTGTTCTATGATAAAGGCGGTCATGGTAACAAGTGTTCTATGATAAAGGCGGTCATGGTAACAAGCGTTCTATGATAAAGGCTGTCATGGTAACACGTGTTCTATTATAAAGGCTGTCATGGTAACAAGTGTTCTATGATAAAGGCGGTCATGGTAACAAGCGTTCTATGACAAAGGCTGTCATGGTAACACGTGTTCTATTATAAAGGCTGTCATGGTAACAAGTGTTCTATTATAAAGGCTGTCATGGTAACACGTGTTCTATTATAAAGGCGGTCATGGTAACAAGCGTTCTATGACAAAGGCTGTCATGGTAACAAGCGTTCTATGACAAAGGCTGTCATGGTAACACGTGTTCTATTATAAAGGCTGTCATGGTAACACGTGTTCTATTATAAAGGCGGTCATGTCTAACTA
This sequence comes from Salvelinus fontinalis, assembly GCF_029448725.1. Lineage (NCBI taxonomy): Eukaryota > Metazoa > Chordata > Actinopteri > Salmoniformes > Salmonidae > Salvelinus > Salvelinus fontinalis. The sequence continues at coordinate 11,066,525 of NC_074670.1, forward strand.
CAATATTAGTGTATTGTTTTTTCTCAACACTGGAGTGTCATTTGCAGGAAAGTCTAGACAACAAATAACATTGGATTGTTTTCCTTACATGTTTTAGCTGTGAGTCAGGTTCACATTAAACACTTTTTATTTGACACACAGAGACTGATCATGTAGATCATATTTTGTGTTGTTTAATTAGTTCAAACCTGCATTTCCACCTAGCAGGGATTTTTTTATGTTTCAGTGGGGGTGGCACCTTTTTGGGCCCTCAACAGTTTGCATCCCTGACACACACGCTCACACACACACACAGGCACGCACAGGGCTATGTAGTTGTAACATGAGTGTTTCTGGTGTGTTGTAGATCTGGCAGTGCGGGGGGACGTTGGAGATCGTGACGTGTTCTCACGTGGGTCACGTGTTCCGGAAGGCCACGCCCTACACGTTTCCAGGAGGAACGGGTCAGATCATCAATAAGAACAACAGACGCCTGGCCGAGGTCTGGATGGACCAGTTCAAAAACTTCTTCTACATCATCTCCCCTGGTGAGTCTGAGTGAGGGGCGAGGGCTGCTGTGTGTCTGGGGGCTGTTTCAAAACAGAAGCCAGATATGTATTCTCCAATCAATTAATCAATCAAATGTATTTATAAAGCCCTTTTTACATCAGCAGTTGTCACAGTGCTATACAGAAACCCAGCCTAAAACCCCAAACAGCAATGCAGATGTAGAAGCACATGATGAAGCACGGTGGCTAGGAAAAACTCCCTAGAAAGGCAGGAACCTAGGAAGAAACCTAGAGAGGAACCAGGCTATGAGGGCTGGCCAGTCCTCTTCTGGCTGTGCCTGGTGGAGATTATAACAGAACATGGCCATTAAGGCCAGATTGTTCTTCAAGATGTTCAAACATTCATAGATGACCAGCAGGGTCAAATAATAATAATCACAGTGGTTGTAGAGGGTGCAACTGGTCAGCACCTCAGGAGTAAATGTCAGTTGGCTTTTCATAGCTGATCATTCAGAGTTAGAGACAGCAGGTGCGGTAGAGAGAGAGAGTTGAAAACAGCAGGTCCAGGACAAGGTAGCACATCCGGTGAACAGGTCAGGGTTCCATAGCCGCAGGCAGAACAGTTGAAACTGGAGCAGCAGCACGACCAGGTAGACAGGGGACAGCAAGGAGTCATCAGACCAGGTAATCCTGAGGCATGGTCCTAGGGCTCAGGTCCTCTGAGAGAAGGGAGAGAGAGAGAAAGGGGGAGAGAGAGAATTAGAGGGAGCATACTTAAATTCACACAGGACGCCGGATAAGACAGGAAAATTTCTCCAGATTCCCCCGATAAACTATTGCAGCATAATTACTGGAGGCTGAGATAGGAGGGGTCGGGAGACACAGTGGCCCCGTCCAACTATACCTCCGGACAGGGCCAACCAGGCAGGATATAACCCCACCTTCTTTGCCAAAGCACAGCCCCCATTAGCAATGTGATGTTTTCCTTGGTGACCTGAAAGAGCGAGGCGACGGGGGACGGGGACGGGGGGGGGGGCAGAATAGTTTCACGCTACACAGCCTCTATTAACCTTGCCATCTCACCACAGACACACACACCCCCGCACAGATCAGGTAGAGGACAGACAAGAACAAGGACAAAGGTTCACCTCTCTTCCACTAACAGGAAGTTTAGTGTTCACTGCTTCCCCTTACTTTAATAACAATCCTTAATCCAGAGAAGTAGATATCAAACACACTATGAGAAACATGTTTGTAAGATTCTTCCAGTCCTTTGGGTAGTTGGTGATTGTGACCAATGTGAGGTGTGTTGGGTGTTTTCCACCACTACATAGAGTAGCCAGTCAGATAGAAGAGTAGCCAGCCAGGCCGAAGCAGCTCTATTGTGGTGCTCTCTGGTACATTGTAACAACTTGATTCCATCTGAAATACACAGCCAAAATATTGAGTACTTTATCGAGTTAATGTCCCAGATTGGAAAAAATGTGTTGCGGTATTATGCAGAAAGACATGACTTTGCAATTTAAATGACAACAAAAGGATGAATTCAGTGTATTGTTCCTTGTTAGTTGTCTAGGTCTAGGCCTATATGATCAGGACTATTTTCTAAGTAGGAGAACATTAAACCTTTTTTAGCATTTAACCAGTGTTCTCTTGATTTAAAGTGTTATTTACACTTTTACTACAACATATGAATTGCCACAATTATATTTGTTCTTCAAATTATATATTTTATTAAAACAGAAACCCACATTATCTTGAAAAATATATTTAAGGTTTTGTTTTTCCAGGTTTCCATTTTCCCCGTTTTCACTCTCAAAATCACATTGGGTGTTCTAACGCCATAACAATGCTTAAACCACATCAGGAGACCACTTTTGAGGTCTGGGATACACCTGATACTTGTTTTTTTGGGGTGTATTTACCCTCTAATTCAAGTGCACACCTAGAAAGAGGCTGTTGTTGAGCAGGGTTTTTGTAGCCACATATGATGGTAGATAAAACAATACCCACTGGGTTGATGAAAATAATCCTGATATCATTCTGCCAGGTCAGCATAGGATACTTTGTAGTTAACATTTCATTGAGAAGTTTTTTGGGAGCCTTTCCATCTACCAGAAGACATTAGCTTCATCGCTAACGGCTACACAAAGTGGTAGACTCGTGCACTGCAGAAACAGACAGGGGCATTCTCGTTGCCTCTTGACTTAGAAAGTTGCAGGAAATACGAATCACTGATGCATTCTGTTACTGTCTTATGATCATTTGGGGGAAGTTAATTCATTTTCAATACATTTAGTTGATTCCCTAAAAAGGTCAATACATCTTTGAATATTGTTGAATTCCGTTTTAATGCCTGGATTCCTTGAGGGCCCTAATTATCATATTTGGACCAGAATGAGGCTCTCCACTGTCTATTGTTCCTTCAGTGGTGATTCATCATCTTCATCGAATGTTTTCATCATTTATCTGCAGATAATTGCCAAAAAGCCTAGGCCTACCAGTAGCCTATACAAATTAGGGAGCCAAATGAACGTCTCTCCGACCCATTCGGTAGGCTACAGACTGACGAGCTGAAAGTCTTTATCGTCACTGTCTGCCAAGCCTTGACATGCTAGGAAAGAGAACCTAGGAAATCCTTTGGTTGACTTGTCACGATGCAACACCATGGACAGATAACCATGTTGAATGGCAAAAGGATGTAGGAGATTGAATTTATTCAGTCCGTTCGACACCTTTTATAAACTAGTCAACACTTGCTGTTCAGTTGTCAATCAACACACAGTAAATAGCCTAGGCCGCTCCCTGTGGCTGGCTATGTGAAACGCAAAAGAAAATCAATGATTTTGTGTCAGTAAACAATAATTAGGCTAAGTCATGGATTTCCACTCATCGTTACCACTTACAATACATGGGACATGCAAATTCACGAGAATCATGCTCTCTCCCACAGGTGTAAAGAAATTCGACTGCAACCAGAAATCTGTAGGCTATATAATGACGAGATGCTCATGTCTCCTCCCTACCAATGGGAGTCGTTGTCCCAAAGGTGGGAAGGCAGGCGACAAGCTTAGGTCCAAAATAAGACCATAGAAAAGCTTTGGACAGATTTTGGCGAGTGTGAAACCTCTCGCTTTGCCTTTTCCTCTCTGCTGCATTTCCCTGTCATCACTCACTTTGTGACTGACCGGCGCCTGTCCTAGAAATAGATCGCTAGAAGAAGGAAAGTAACCTAGTTAATATGAAGTGGAAAATGTATGACACTAATGGAAAACACTGTGTTTCAGGTGTGACGAAGGTGGACTATGGTGACATCACGTCTCGCTCGTCTCTGAGACAGAAGCTGCAGTGTAAACCTTTCAGCTGGTACCTGGAGAACGTCTATCCTGACTCCCAGATACCACGACACTACTACTCATTGGGAGAGGTGCACCCACGTTAAACATACAACACACACTAAACACACACACCTTCAATCAGTGATAATTGTTGGTTGTGTGTTCTGTCAGATCCGTAACGTGGAGACTAACCAGTGTCTGGACAACATGGCCCGGAAGGAGAACGAGAAAGTTGGCATCTTCAACTGCCATGGCATGGGAGGAAACCAGGTAATTAGAACTGCCATGGCATGGGAGGAAACCAGGTAACTAGAACTACCATGGCATGGGAGGAAACCAGGTAACTAGAACTGCCATGGCATGGGAGGAAACCAGGTAATTAGAACTGCCATGGCATGGGAGGAAACAAGGTAATTAGAACTGCCATGGCATGGGAGGAAACCAGGTAATTAGAACTGCCATGGCATGGGAGGAAACCAGGTAATTAGAACTGCCATGGCATGGGAGGAAACCAGGTAACTAGAACTGCCATGGCATGGGAGGAAACCAGGTAACTAGAACTACCATGGCATGAGAGGAAACCAGGTAACTAGAACTACCATGGCATGAGAGGAAACCAGGTAACTTGAACTGCCATGGCATGAGAGGAAACCAGGTAACTAGAACTGCCATGGCATGGGAGGAAACCAGGTAACTAGAACTGCCATGGCATGAGAGGAAACCAGGTAACTAGAACTGCCATGGCATGGGAGGAAACCAGGTAACTTGAACTGCCATGGCATGGGAGGAAACCAGGTAATTAGAACTGCCATGGCATGAGAGGAAACCAGGTAACTAGAACTGCCATGGCATGGGAGGAAACCAGGTAACTTGAACTGCCATGGCATGAGAGGAAACCAGGTAACTAGAACTGCCATGGCATGGGAGGGAACCAGGTAACTTGAACTGCCATGGCATGGGAGGAAACCAGGTAATTAGAACTGCCATGGCATGGGAGGAAACCAGGTAATTAGAACTGCCATGGCATGGGAGGAAACCAGGTAACTTGAACTGCCATGGCATGGGAGGAAACCAGGTAATTAGAACTGCCATGGCATGGGAGGAAACCAGGTAACTTGAACTGCCATGGCATGGGAGGAAACCAGGTAATTAGAACTGCCATGGCATGGGAGGAAACCAGGTAACTTGAACTGCCATGGCATGGGAGGAAACCAGGTAATTAGAACTGCCATGGCATGGGAGGAAACCAGGTAACTAGAACTACCATGGCATGAGAGGAAACCAGGTAACTAGAACTACCATGGCATGAGAGGAAACCAGGTAACTAGAACTGCCATGGCATGAGAGGAAACCAGGTAACTAGAACTGCCATGGCATGGGAGGAAACCAGGTAACTAGAACTGCCATGGCATGGGAGGAAACCAGGTAACTAGAACTGCCATGGCATGAGAGGAAACCAGGTAACTAGAACTGCCATGGCATGGGAGGAAACCAGGTAATTAGAACTGCCATGGCATGGGAGGAAACCAGGTAATTAGAACTGCCATGGCATGAGAGGAAACCAGGTAACTAGAACTGCCATGGCATGGGAGGAAACCAGGTAACTAGAACTGCCATGGCATGGGAGGAAACCAGGTAATTAGAACTGCCATGGCATGGGAGGAAACCAGGTAATTAGAACTGCCATGGCATGGGAGGAAACCAGGTAATTAGAACTGCCATGGCATGGGAGGAAACCAGGTAATTAGAACTGCCATGGCATGGGAGGAAACCAGGTAATTAGAACTGCCATGGCATGAGAGGAAACCAGGTAACTAGAACTGCCATGGCATGGGAGGAAACCAGGTAACTAGAACTGCCATGGCATGAGAGGAAACCAGGTAACTAGAACTGCCATGGCATGAGAGGAAACCAGGTAATTAGAACTGCCATGGCATGGGAGGAAACCAGGTAATTAGAACTGCCATGGCATGGGAGGAAACCAGGTAACTAGAACTCCGTAACTGATCAACTGAGGACAGGACAACAGTAGTAAGATTACCTTGACAAACATTAACCTGAGCAACCTGCAACCTGAGCAACTTCTCTGACCTCAGAGGAGAGAGATACAATGTAAATGACATAAGAGAGAGAGAGAGGTCTCTTGTCTTCCCGTCTGACCGTGTCGTCCCCTGCAGGTGTTCAGCTACACGGCCAATAAAGAGATCAGGACAGATGACCTGTGTCTAGACGTGTCCAAACTCAACGGTCCTGTCATGATGCTCAAGTGTCATCACCTCAAAGGAAACCAGCTCTGGGAGTATGACCCCATGGTATGTCTGTCTGTCAACAGTAAACAACCTATCCTTGTCTTTTCTTACTGCCACTGACCCTGCTGACTGCTGTTGTTTTACCTAGCTACCTTAAAGTAACTGTCAAGTGTTTCCAGATTTCTATGAAACATGTCTTAGAATTCATTACAATATGAGTGAAATATATAGTTTTCCTTCCAATTTTTTATTTATGAAGTATGATAAAACACAGATTTTCTGTATTGGAATGGTGTGGCCTTACCCCAAAAACTGAAGGGTGTGGGTGTATACAAGTCAATAAAATGATTCACGCGAGTAGATCGCTGATTGGCCAGCGCATCCTCAGGAGGATGACGTCACGATCAATGAGGAAATAGCAAGCATTTTTTTAAACTGTCTTTTTGACATACCAGTTTGAAGTGTTTTTTCTTAATTTTAGCTTTGGCCAGATACGAATATAGGATGAGTCCACAACATTATATGGGTATGAGTTAACAGAATATTCACTTTTAAAAGTGAGATTTTCACAGGACAGTTACTTTAAGATGAATGCACTTTTAAACTGTAAGTTGCTCTGGGTAAGAGCGTCGCTAAATGACTCATATTTTTTAATTGCTCTGTCTGTTTTCTCTGTAGAAGTTGACCCAGGTCTGTTTCTCTGTTGTCTGTAGAAGTTGACCCAGGTCTGTTTCTCTGTTGTCTCTGTAGAAGTTGACCCAGGTCTGTTTCTATGTTGTCTCTGTAGAAGTTGACCCAGGTCTGTTTCTCTGTTGTCTCTGTAGAAGTTGACCCAGGTCTGTTTCTCTGTTGTCTCTGTAGAAGTTGACCCAGGTCTGTTTCTCTGTTGTCTCTGTAGAAGTTGACCCAGGTCTGTTTCTCTGTTGTCTGTAGAAGTTGACCCAGGTCTGTTTCTCTGTTGTCTGTAGAAGTTGACCCAGGTCTGTTTCTCTGTTGTCTCTGTAGAAGTTGACCCAGGTCTGTTTCTGTGTTGTCTCTGTAGAAGTTGACCCAGGTCTGTTTCTCTGTTGTGTCTGTAGAAGTTGACCCAGGTCTGTTTCTCTGTTGTCTCTGTAGAAGTTGACCCAGGTCTGTTTCTCTGTTGTCTGTAGAAGTTGACCCAGGTCTGTTTCTCTGTTGTCTGTAGAAGTTGACCCAGGTCTGTTTCTCTGTTGTCTCTGTAGAAGTTGACCCAGGTCTGTTTCTCTGTTGTCTGTAGAAGTTGACCCAGGTCTGTTTCTCTGTTGTCTCTGTAGAAGTTGACCCAGGTCTGTTTCTGTGTTGTCTCTGTAGAAGTTGACCCAGGTCTGTTTCTCTGTTGTGTCTGTAGAAGTTGACCCAGGTCTGTTTCTCTGTTGTCTCTGTAGAAGTTGACCCAGGTCTGTTTCTGTGTTGTCTCTGTAGAAGTTGACCCAGGTCTGTTTCTCTGTTGTGTCTGTAGAAGTTGACCCAGGTCTGTTTCTCTGTTGTCTCTGTAGAAGTTGACCCAGGTCTGTTTCTGTGTTGTCTCTGTAGAAGTTGACCCAGGTCTGTTTCTCTGTTGTCTGTAGAAGTTGACCCAGGTCTGTTTCTGTGTTGTGTCTGTAGAAGTTGACCCAGATCTGTTTCTCTGTTGTCTCTGTAGAAGTTGACCCAGGTCTGTTTCTCTGTTGTCTCTGTAGAAGTTGACCCAGGTCTGTTTCTGTGTTGTCTCTGTAGAAGTTGACCCAGGTCTGTTTCTGTGTTGTCTCTGTAGAAGTTGACCCAGGTCTGTTTCTGTGTTGTCTCTGTAGAAGTTGACCCAGGTCTGTTTCTGTGTTGTCTCTGTAGAAGTTGACCCAGGTCTGTTTCTCTGTTGTCTGTAGAAGTTGACCCAGGTCTGTTTCTGTGTTGTCTCTGTAGAAGTTGACCCAGGTCTGTTTCTGTGTTGTGTCTGTAGAAGTTGACCCAGGTCTGTTTCTGTGTCTGTAGAAGTTGACCCAGGTCTGTTCTCTGTTGTCTCTGTAGAAGTTGACCCAGGTCTGTTTCTGTGTTGTGTCTGTAGAAGTTGACCCAGGTCTGTTTCTCTGTTGTGTCTGTAGAAGTTGACCCAGGTCTGTTTCTCTGTTGTCTCTGTAGAAGTTGACCCAGGTCTGTTTCTGTGTTGTCTCTGTAGAAGTTGACCCAGGTCTGTTTCTGTGTCTGTAGAAGTTGACCCAGGTCTGTTTCTCTGTTGTCTCTGTAGAAGTTGACCCAGGTCTGTTTCTCTGTTGTCTGTAGAAGTTGACCCAGGTCTGTTTCTCTGTTGTGTCTGTAGAAGTTGACCCAGGTCTGTTTCTGTGTTGTGTCTGTAGAAGTTGACCCAGGTCTGTTTCTCTGTTGTCTGTAGAAGTTGACCCAGGTCTGTTTCTGTGTTGTGTCTGTAGAAGTTGACCCAGGTCTGTTTCTGTGTTGTCTCTGTAGAAGTTGACCCAGGTCTGTTTCTGTGTTGTGTCTGTAGAAGTTGACCCAGGTCTGTTTCTCTGTTGTCTGTAGAAGTTGACCCAGGTCTGTTTCTCTGTTGTCTGTAGAAGTTGACCCAGGTCTGTTTCTGTGTTGTCTCTGTAGAAGTTGACCCAGGTCTGTTTCTGTGTTGTCTCTGTAGAAGTTGACCCAGGTCTGTTTCTCTGTTGTCTCTGTAGAAGTTGACCCAGGTCTGTTTCTCTGTTGTCTGTAGAAGTTGACCCAGGTCTGTTTCTCTGTTGTCTGTAGAAGTTGACCCAGGTCTGTTTCTCTGTTGTCTGTAGAAGTTGACCCAGGTCTGTTTCTCTGTTGTCTGTAGAAGTTGACCCAGGTCTGTTTCTGTGTTGTGTCTGTAGAAGTTGACCCAGGTCTGTTTCTCTGTTGTCTGTAGAAGTTGACCCAGGTCTGTTTCTGTGTTGTGTCTGTAGAAGTTGACCCAGGTCTGTTTCTGTGTTGTCTCTGTAGAAGTTGACCCAGGTCTGTTTCTGTGTTGTGTCTGTAGAAGTTGACCCAGGTCTGTTTCTTTGTTGTGTCTGTAGAAGTTGACCCAGGTCTGTTTCTGTGTTGTGTCTGTAGAAGTTGACCCAGGTCTGTTTCTGTGTTGTGTCTGTAGAAGTTGACCCAGGTCTGTTTCTGTGTTGTGTCTGTAGAAGTTGACCCAGGTCTGTTTCTGTGTTGTGTCTGTAGAAGTTGACCCAGGTCTGTTTCTGTGTTGTCTCTGTAGAAGTTGACCCAGGTCTGTTTCTCTGTTGTCTCTGTAGAAGTTGACCCAGGTCTGTTTCTCTGTTGTCTGTAGAAGTTGACCCAGGTCTGTTTCTGTGTTGTCTCTGTAGAAGTTGACCCAGGTCTGTTTCTCTGTTGTGTCTGTAGAAGTTGACCCAGGTCTGTTTCTGTGTTGTCTGTAGAAGTTGACCCAGGTCTGTTTCTCTGTTGTCTGTAGAAGTTGACCCAGGTCTGTTTCTGTGTTGTGTCTGTAGAAGTTGACCCAGGTCTGTTTCTCTGTTGTCTGTAGAAGTTGACCCAGGTCTGTTTCTGTGTTGTGTCTGTAGAAGTTGACCCAGGTCTGTTTCTCTGTTGTCTGTAGAAGTTGACCCAGGTCTGTTTCTCTGTTGTGTCTGTAGAAGTTGACCCAGGTCTGTTTCTGTGTTGTGTCTGTAGAAGTTGACCCAGGTCTGTTTCTCTGTTGTCTGTAGAAGTTGACCCAGGTCTGTTTCTGTGTTGTGTCTGTAGAAGTTGACCCAGGTCTGTTTCTCTGTTGTCTGTAGAAGTTGACCCAGGTCTGTTTCTCTGTTGTCTGTAGAAGTTGACCCAGGTCTGTTTCTGTGTTGTGTCTGTAGAAGTTGACCCAGGTCTGTTTCTCTGTTGTCTGTAGAAGTTGACCCAGGTCTGTTTCTGTGTTGTGTCTGTAGAAGTTGACCCAGGTCTGTTTCTGTGTTGTCTCTGTAGAAGTTGACCCAGGTCTGTTTCTGTGTTGTGTCTGTAGAAGTTGACCCAGGTCTGTTTCTTTGTTGTGTCTGTAGAAGTTGACCCAGGTCTGTTTCTGTGTTGTGTCTGTAGAAGTTGACCCAGGTCTGTTTCTGTGTTGTCTCTGTAGAAGTTGACCCAGGTCTGTTTCTGTGTTGTCTCTGTAGAAGTTGACCCAGGTCTGTTTCTGTGTTGTCTCTGTAGAAGTTGACCCAGGTCTGTTTCTCTGTTGTCTGTAGAAGTTGACCCAGGTCTGTTTCTGTGTTGTCTCTGTAGAAGTTGACCCAGGTCTGTTTCTGTGTTGTGTCTGTAGAAGTTGACCCAGGTCTGTTTCTGTGTCTGTAGAAGTTGACCCAGGTCTGTTCTCTGTTGTCTCTGTAGAAGTTGACCCAGGTCTGTTTCTGTGTTGTCTCTGTAGAAGTTGACCCAGGTCTGTTTCTGTGTCTGTAGAAGTTGACCCAGGTCTGTTTCTCTGTTGTCTCTGTAGAAGTTGACCCAGGTCTGTTTCTCTGTTGTCTGTAGAAGTTGACCCAGGTCTGTTTCTCTGTTGTGTCTGTAGAAGTTGACCCAGGTCTGTTTCTGTGTTGTGTCTGTAGAAGTTGACCCAGGTCTGTTTCTCTGTTGTCTGTAGAAGTTGACCCAGGTCTGTTTCTGTGTTGTGTCTGTAGAAGTTGACCCAGGTCTGTTTCTGTGTTGTCTCTGTAGAAGTTGACCCAGGTCTGTTTCTCTGTTGTCTGTAGAAGTTGACCCAGGTCTGTTTCTCTGTTGTCTGTAGAAGTTGACCCAGGTCTGTTTCTGTGTTGTCTCTGTAGAAGTTGACCCAGGTCTGTTTCTGTGTTGTCTGTAGAAGTTGACCCAGGTCTGTTTCTGTGTTGTCTCTGTAGAAGTTGACCCAGGTCTGTTTCTCTGTTGTCTCTGTAGAAGTTGACCCAGGTCTGTTTCTCTGTTGTCTGTAGAAGTTGACCCAGGTCTGTTTCTGTGTTGTCTGTAGAAGTTGACCCAGGTCTGTTTCTCTGTTGTCTGTAGAAGTTGACCCAGGTCTGTTTCTCTGTTGTCTGTAGAAGTTGACCCAGGTCTGTTTCTGTGTTGTGTCTGTAGAAGTTGACCCAGGTCTGTTTCTCTGTTGTCTGTAGAAGTTGACCCAGGTCTGTTTCTGTGTTGTGTCTGTAGAAGTTGACCCAGGTCTGTTTCTGTGTTGTCTCTGTAGAAGTTGACCCAGGTCTGTTTCTGTGTTGTGTCTGTAGAAGTTGACCCAGGTCTGTTTCTTTGTTGTGTCTGTAGAAGTTGACCCAGGTCTGTTTCTCTGTTGTCTGTAGAAGTTGACCCAGGTCTGTTTCTGTGTTGTCTCTGTAGAAGTTGACCCAGGTCTGTTTCTGTGTTGTGTTTGTAGAAGTTGACCCAGGTCTGTTTCTGTGTTGTGTCTGTAGAAGTTGACCCAGGTCTGTTTCTGTGTTGTGTCTGTAGAAGTTGACCCAGGTCTGTTTCTGTGTTGTGTCTGTAGAAGTTGACCCAGGTCTGTTTCTGTGTTGTCTCTGTAGAAGTTGACCCAGGTCTGTTTCTCTGTTGTCTCTGTAGAAGTTGACCCAGGTCTGTTTCTCTGTTGTCTGTAGAAGTTGACCCAGGTCTGTTTCTGTGTTGTCTCTGTAGAAGTTGACCCAGGTCTGTTTCTCTGTTGTCTCTGTAGAAGTTGACCCAGGTCTGTTTCTCTGTTGTCTGTAGAAGTTGACCCAGGTCTGTTTCTGTGTTGTCTCTGTAGAAGTTGACCCAGGTCTGTTTCTCTGTTGTGTCTGTAGAAGTTGACCCAGGTCTGTTTCTGTGTTGTCTGTAGAAGTTGACCCAGGTCTGTTTCTCTGTTGTCTGTAGAAGTTGACCCAGGTCTGTTTCTGTGTTGTGTCTGTAGAAGTTGACCCAGGTCTGTTTCTCTGTTGTCTGTAGAAGTTGACCCAGGTCTGTTTCTGTGTTGTGTCTGTAGAAGTTGACCCAGGTCTGTTTCTCTGTTGTCTGTAGAAGTTGACCCAGGTCTGTTTCTCTGTTGTGTCTGTAGAAGTTGACCCAGGTCTGTTTCTGTGTTGTGTCTGTAGAAGTTGACCCAGGTCTGTTTCTCTGTTGTCTGTAGAAGTTGACCCAGGTCTGTTTCTGTGTTGTGTCTGTAGAAGTTGACCCAGGTCTGTTTCTGTGTTGTCTCTGTAGAAGTTGACCCAGGTCTGTTTCTCTGTTGTCTCTGTAGAAGTTGACCCAGGTCTGTTTCTGTGTTGTCTCTGTAGAAGTTGACCCAGGTCTGTTTCTCTGTTGTCTCTGTAGAAGTTGACCCAGGTCTGTTTCTCTGTTGTCTGTAGAAGTTGACCCAGGTCTGTTTCTCTGTGTCTGTAGAAGTTGACCCAGGTCTGTTTCTGTGTTGTCTCTGTAGAAGTTGACCCAGGTCTGTTTCTCTGTTGTCTGTAGAAGTTGACCCAGGTCTGTTTCTGTGTTGTGTCTGTAGAAGTTGACCCAGGTCTGTTTCTCTGTTGTCTGTAGAAGTTGACCCAGGTCTGTTTCTGTGTTGTGTCTGTAGAAGTTGACCCAGGTCTGTTTCTGTGTTGTCTCTGTAGAAGTTGACCCAGGTCTGTTTCTGTGTTGTGTCTGTAGAAGTTGACCCAGGTCTGTTTCTTTGTTGTGTCTGTAGAAGTTGACCCAGGTCTGTTTCTGTGTTGTGTCTGTAGAAGTTGACCCAGGTCTGTTTCTGTGTTGTGTCTGTAGAAGTTGACCCAGGTCTGTTTCTGTGTTGTGTCTGTAGAAGTTGACCCAGGTCTGTTTCTGTGTTGTGTCTGTAGAAGTTGACCCAGGTCTGTTTCTGTGTTGTCTCTGTAGAAGTTGACCCAGGTCTGTTTCTCTGTTGTCTCTGTAGAAGTTGACCCAGGTCTGTTTCTGTGTTGTCTCTGTAGAAGTTGACCCAGGTCTGTTTCTGTGTTGTCTGTAGAAGTTGACCCAGGTCTGTTTCTGTGTTGTCTGTAGAAGTTGACCCAGGTCTGTTTCTGTGTTGTCTCTGTAGAAGTTGACCCAGGTCTGTTTCTGTGTTGTCTCTGTAGAAGTTGACCCAGGTCTGTTTCTCTGTTGTCTGTAGAAGTTGACCCAGGTCTGTTTCTGTGTTGTCTCTGTAGAAGTTGACCCAGGTCTGTTTCTCTGTTGTCTCTGTAGAAGTTGACCCAGGTCTGTTTCTGTGTTGTGTCTGTAGAAGTTGACCCAGGTCTGTTTCTGTGTTGTGTCTGTAGAAGTTGACCCAGGTCTGTTTCTGTGTTGTGTCTGTAGAAGTTGACCCAGGTCTGTTTCTGTGTTGTGTCTGTAGAAGTTGACCCAGGTCTGTTTCTGTGTTGTCTCTGTAGAAGTTGACCCAGGTCTGTTTCTCTGTTGTCTCTGTAGAAGTTGACCCAGGTCTGTTTCTGTGTTGTCTCTGTAGAAGTTGACCCAGGTCTGTTTCTGTGTTGTCTGTAGAAGTTGACCCAGGTCTGTTTCTGTGTTGTCTGTAGAAGTTGACCCAGGTCTGTTTCTGTGTTGTCTCTGTAGAAGTTGACCCAGGTCTGTTTCTGTGTTGTCTCTGTAGAAGTTGACCCAGGTCTGTTTCTCTGTTGTCTGTAGAAGTTGACCCAGGTCTGTTTCTCTGTTGTCTCTGTAGAAGTTGACCCAGGTCTGTTTCTCTGTTGTCTCTGTAGAAGTTGACCCAGGTCTGTTTCTGTGTTGTCTCTGTAGAAGTTGACCCAGGTCTGTTTCTGTGTTGTCTCTGTAGAAGTTGACCCAGGTCTGTTTCTGTGTTGTCTCTGTAGAAGTTGACCCAGGTCTGTTTCTCTGTTGTCTCTGTAGAAGTTGACCCAGGTCTGTTTCTGTGTTGTCTCTGTAGAAGTTGACCCAGGTCTGTTTCTCTGTTGTCTGTAGAAGTTGACCCAGGTCTGTTTCTCTGTTGTCTGTAGAAGTTGACCCAGGTCTGTTTCTGTGTTGTGTCTGTAGAAGTTGACCCAGGTCTGTTTCTGTGTTGTCTCTGTAGAAGTTGACCCAGGTCTGTTTCTGTGTTGTCTCTGTAGAAGTTGACCCAGGTCTGTTTCTCTGTTGTCTGTAGAAGTTGACCCAGGTCTGTTTCTGTGTTGTGTCTGTAGAAGTTGACCCTGATCCACGTCAATAGTAACCAGTGTCTGGACAAGGCCAGTGAGGAGGACAGCCAGGTGCCCAGCGTCAGAGACTGCACACACACTCGCTCTCAACAGTGGCTGCTACGCAACGTCACGCTGCCTGAGATCTTCTGACCGCCGCCCACCCACACACACACACACACACACTGACAGAGAGCGAGAGATTGAGAGGAGGGAAGAAGGGACAGTCCACGCTGAATGGGATGAAGCAGGCTATCTCTGGGTCCTTCTATGGCGGCTGCGAGAGAGAGAACATGTTTGGACTCAATTGAGGAGAGACATACTTTTATCAAGAGAGACTGGTGATGTTTTAAAGAGAGAGAGAGACCTGCTCCTGGAGAGACATGTTTTAAAGAGAGAGAGAGAGACTCACAGAGAGAAACAAGGTTCTGTGTTGCTCACACCTTCCATGGACAAGGCAGTCTTCCCAACGTTGCAAACTCATCACTTATGTTTACCTGACTGCCTGTAGTGTGTGTGTGTGTGTGTGTGCGTGTGCGTGTGCGTGTGTGTGAGCAAGTGCGTCTCAAGTAAAGGTGGCTCATTAGTGATTTTTTTATTACATTTTTTTTCATTGAGTTTGGAAATGAACTCTGGTGAACTCATATGAAGGAAGGGTGTGTGTGTGTGTGCGTGCGTGCGTGCGTGCGTGCGTGCGTGCGTGCGTGCGTGTGTTTGAGCGAGCGAGCATGTGTGTACATGTGTTGGGATATACCCTCCTATTGCAGTATTGTATGACTGTGCATGTATGAGGACAGCCGCACCTAGCAGTGTCTGTCTCCCTCTAGTGTTCCTCCCCTGAGTTGCTGCCTAAAGAGAGACTCAGAGAGAGGAGATGGAAACAGAGAGAGAGGGGACTCAACTCTCCAGCGAAGCACCAAGGAACAATGTGCTGAACCACAAACTGAACTGATTCCCTAATTGACAGACCTGCACTCCTACAGACAGATATAGAGACAGAAATAATATGTTTGTGATATACTGAGATTTCTATGTAGACTTTTTTACATGTCTTTGTTTATTACTGTGAGAGTTCCACAGAGCAGCGACTGTAGTTTATCTGTTTATGTCTTTAAGGTAAAGTGTTTAACATAGAGCTAATACGGCTGCTGGTTGACGTTGCCCTTAGCCACAGATCAAGAATCAGCTTACCCTCCCCAAATCCTAACGTTAACCATTATGGGTAGGAAACAGGAACTGATCTTAGATCAGTGTCCGGAGGCAACTTGATCCTCCTCCGCTAATACACACTAGTACACACACGGCCCTGGGCCTCTGCATATCTGATGTGATGGATCTAATGATCACGTACACACATACACAAACAGAAATACAAACGCAGGTTACACACGTACACACATACACAAACAGAGATAAATACACAGGTTACACACGTACACACATACACAAACAGAAATAAACACACATACACAAACAGAAATACAAACACAGGTTACACACGTACACACATACACAAACAGAAATACAAACACAGGTACACACGTACACGCATACACAAACAGAGATAAACACACATACAAACACAGGTTACACACATACACAAACAGAGATAAACACACATACAAACACAGGTTACACACATACACAAACAGAAATAAACACACATACAAACACAGGTTACACACATACACAAACAGAAATAAACACACATACAAACACAGGTTACACACATACACAAACAGAAATAAACACACATACAAACACAGGTTACACACATACACAAACAGAAATAAACACACATACAAACACAGGTTACACACATACACAAACAGAAATAAACACACATACAAACACAGGTTACACACATACACAAACAGAAACAAACACACATACAAACACAGGTACACACGTACACACAAACAGAAATAAACACACAGGTTACACAAGTACACACATACACAAACAGAGATAAACACACATACACAAACAGAAATAAACACACAAGCTGAACTGGACTGTCACTTTAATCTTCTCTATCATATCTTCTTCCTGAAGACGTCCTGATAAAACACTCCAATGGCTCCATCCTCCATGGTGTGTATGTGTGTGTGTGTAGCACTAACTCCATGCTAACCCCAGCCCGTCATCTCCACTCTTATCAGCACATCAGTTTAATGCGGTTTCTATATCACTGAACAGCACAGTGGAGCTGCATAGACTGACCAGAGGTCAGTTAAGGGCAGTATCTCAGTATCATACATTGACTTCTATGCTTTGTATCGTTAGAATAATATGGAGGCGGTTCAGGAATGCAGTAAGTGTTTGATCATGAATGTGGGAGACGGATGTAAGGTGTCCTACAGTATCTCACTCCATAACCACACATATCTTTCTGGTCAACACAGACCTCTGTTCATATCACTCCTTTACTTAACATTTCAACACAGACCTCTGTTCATATCACTCCTTTACTTAACATTTCAACACAGACCTCTCTGCTCATATCAATCCTTTACTTAACATTTCAACACAGACCTCTGTTCATATCACTCCTTTACTTAACATTTCAACACAGACCTCTGTGCATATCACTCCTTTACTTAACATTTCAACACAGACCTCTGTTCATATCACTCCTTTACTTAACATTTCAACACAGACCTCTGTGCATATCACTCCTTTACTTAACATTTCAACACAGACCTCTGTTCATATCACTCCTTTACTTAACATTTCAACACAGACCTCTGTGCATATCACTCCTTTACTTAACATTTCAACACAGACCTCTGTTCATATCACTCCTTTACTTAACATTTCAACACAGACCTCTGTTCATATCACTCCTTTACTTAACATTTCAACACAGACCTCTGTGCATATCACTCCTTTACTTAACATTTCAACACAGACCTCTGTTCATATCACTCCTTTACTTAACATTTCAACACAGACCTCTGTGCATATCACTCCTTTACTTAACATTTCAACACAGACCTCTGTTCATATCACTCCTTTACTTAACATTTCAACACAGACCTCTGTGCATATCACTCCTTTACTTAACATTTCAACACAGACCTCTGTTCATATCACTCCTTTACTTAACATTTCAACACAGACCTCTGTTCATATCACTCCTTTACTTAACATTTCAACACAGACCTCTGTGCATATCACTCCTTTACTTAACATTTCAACACAGACCTCTGTTCATATCACTCCTTTACTTAACATTTCAACACAGACCTCTGTTCATATCACTCCTTTACTTAACATTTCAACACAGACCTCTGTTCATATCACTCCTTTACTTAACATTTCAACACAGACCTCTGTGCATATCACTCCTTTACTTAACATTTCAACACAGACCTCTGTTCATATCACTCCTTTACTTAACATTTCAACACAGACCTCTGTTCATATCACTCCTTTACTTAACATTTCAACACAGACCTCTGTGCATATCACTCCTTTACTTAACATTTCAACACAGACCTCTGTTCATATCACTCCTTTACTTAACATTTCAACACAGACCTCTGTTCATATCACTCCTTTACTTAACATTTCAACACAGACCTCTGTGCATATCACTCCTTTACTTAACATTTCAACACAGACCTCTGTTCATATCACTCCTTTACTTAACATTTCAACACAGACCTCTGTTCATATCACTCCTTTACTTAACATTTCAACACAGACCTCTCTGTTCATATCACTCCTTTACTTAACATTTCAACACAGACCTCTGTTCATATCACTCCTTTACTTAACATTTCACTTATCATTTTGGTTTACCTCTTCTTTTTAGTTTTTTTTGTATCACCCGCTTTTATCAGTTTGCCAGTCTGCGAGAGGACGTCTGTCATTAACTATTTCAACCTCCTCTGTTGGGGGAGGGGTTTACACACGGTTCTGACATTTCATTGGCTCATCTTTGCTGTGGAGGTGGGTGGGGGGGGCTTTACTTGACGGATTCATGTTTGATTGAATGACTGTACGATAAAGATGTGTGATTTCTGATTGGTGGGTTTTGACTGAGCCAGACGAGGACTGTTTGTATGTAAAGGATCGACTCTTGTCAGGGAGGGGCAGGGTTTGTTTGATTGACAGCTGTATGAGTTCTATCCAGGCTTCCACACTGAGCTGTTTCAAACGTTGTAGAAATAAAAGTCAGAACGTTTACAGAACACCACAACGACAACATGGACTCCTGTCTCTCTCTTTACTCACATATTCATGAGACAACAGATTATCTTGAACTCCGCCCGTGATCACTCCCCCAGTGATTAGTCCACCAGTGATCAGTCCCCCAGTGATTAGTCCACCAGTGATCACTCCCCCAGTGATCAGTCCCCCAGTGATTAGTCCACCAGTGATCAGTCCCCCAGTGATTAGTCCACCAGTGATCACTCCCCCAGTGATCAGTCCCCCAGTGATTAGTCCACCAGTGATCAGTCCCCCAGTGATCAGTCCCCCAGTGATCAGTCCACCAATGATCAGTCCCCCAGTGATCAGTCCACCAGTGATCAGTCCATCAGTGATCAGTCCCCTAGTGATCAGTCCATCAGTGATCAGTCCCCTAGTGATCAGTCCCCCAGTGATCAGTCCATCAGTGATCAGTCCATCAGTGATCAGTCTCCTAGTGATCAGTCCCCTAGTGATCAGTCCACCAGTGATCAGTCCACCAGTGATCAGTCCACCAGTGATCAGTCCCCTAGTGATCAGTCCACCAGTGATCAGTCCCCTAGTGATCAGTCCCCCAGTGATCAGTCCCCCAGTGATCAGTCCACTAGTGATCAGTCCCCCAGTGATCAGTCCACCAGTGATCAGTCCCCCAGTGATCCGTCCCCCAGTGATCAGTCCACCAGTGATCAGTCCACCAGTGATCAGTCCCCCAGTGATCAGTCCACTAGTGATCAGTCCCCCAGTGATCAGTCCACCAGTGATCAGTCCCCTAGTGATCAGTCCATCAGTGATCAGTCCACCAGTGATCAGTCCCCCAGTGATCAGTCCACCAGTGATCAGTCCACCAGTGATCAGTCCCCCAGTGATCAGTCCCCCAGTGATCAGTCCACTAGTGATCAGTCCCCCAGTGATCAGTCCACCAGTGATCAGTCCCCTATTGATCAGTCCACCAGTGATCAGTCCACCAGTGATCAGTCCACCAGTGATCAGTCCCCCAGTGATCAGTCCCCCAGTGATCAGTCCACTAGTGATCAGTCCCCCAGTGATCAGTCCACCAGTGATCAGTCCCCCAGTGATCAGTCTACCAGTGATCAGTCCACCAGTGATCAGTCCACCAGTGATCAGTCCACCAGTGATCAGTCCACCAGTGATCAGTCCCCCAGTGATCAGTCCACCAGTGATCAGTCCACCAGTGCTGGTCTGACCTAAAGAGATGGGTTCTATTTCTATGGTTGATTCTGTGTTTCTTGACTGAGAACAACATTAATGGCGGCGTTTTTTTACACACATTTTGTCTGTTAGTGACATTTCAACCTTTGAAATCTTGTAACAACAAGAGATTATGTTATAAAGTAATATAGTCTCTGTTAAACTTTACCCAGTTTTTAAGATGACATGATAGATTGTATGATAGACTGATGCCATCACACAAACACACTGGAGAGAGGAGAGAAGAACCCTACGGTAAGAGCTGCCTCCTAATTCTGACATCTGTATGAACTTGATATGATTATATGAAAGGTGAATATTGAGACCTAGGTCTCTTTTTCAAATGCGTCCTGTATAATACAACATATATATATATATACATTCCTCCACAATTAAGACCCCAATCAATACTTTAACTTCCTGAACGGCACCAGAACATCAAGATGTATTTTGTTCCCACAATACAGTGCATTAAAACTAAAAGCAGATTGACGTTGCTCGGAGACCTGGGTTCAGGTAAATGGCGTCTGTAATATAACCTCAGGTTCACCTTCGAAGATAGAGGAACACAGAAAGGTAAGTTGGTCGTGTGTGGCTCAGTTGGTAGAGCATGGCAGTTACAAAGCCAGGGTTGTGGGTTCAATCCCCACAGGGGACCAATACAAACAAAATATGAAGATGTATGCACTCACTACTGTAAGTTGCTCTGGTTAAGAGCATTTACGTAAATGTAAGATTTGTTTATCCCAGAGGGGGGTTGCAGTACTTATAGATCAGGGCTCTCCAGCCCTGTTCCTGGAGAGCTACAGTCCTGTAGGTTTTAACTCCAGCCCTGTTCGGGTTGGGATGCACCGGACACCGCTGGAGCCAGTTCCCCTCCTGACCGCAATAGGGACACAGCTGTCTCTGGCGACGTCGCTCTGCCGTGGCGAGGTGTGTGAACCCTATCTCCATAGGTTCAGGCTCTGCCCCAGGACGGCCAAAAGTGGGGTGAGGGGCAATGGAGGCGCCGGCACTCCAGAAGAAGGTTGTCCAGGTTGATGGCTATCGCGATGAGCGCGTCCTGTGAAAGGTTGTCGTCCCGGCACACCAACTCCTTCTGGACCCCCTCGCGCAGTCCTCTTCGGAATAAGGTGCGCAGCACCGGCTCATCCCATCCCCTGGAGGCTGCTACAGTCTGGAAGGTGAGGGCATATTCTGCAGCGGTCTGGGCACCCTGCCGGAGTTGGAGTAGTCGCTCACCTCCCTCTCTGCCCTGCGCTGGATGGTCGAAGACCGCCCTGAACAGAGCCATGAACCCCTCGTAGGAACCCAGCTCCTCCTCTCCTGTCCTCTCTCCCAGACGGCCGTAGCCCACTCCAATGCCCGCCCAGTTAGCAGGGACATGACCATGGCACGCCTGGGTTGCCAAGAGTGTGCAAAGCTGTTATCAAGGCAAAGGGTGGCCACTTTGAAGAATCTAAAATATTAAATATATTTTGTTTTGATTTAACACTTTTTTTGGTTTTTATTCTACAATGTAGAAATAGTAAAAATAAAGAAAAACACTGGAAAGGGTAGGTGTGTACAAACTTTTGACCGGTACTGTAAGTTAAGATATGTACCATGGGCCTGCATCACTTATAGGTCCCATTCTTTTTGACTGAGTTCCTCATGGCGCCTACTTTCTGTGTGCCATATTAGAAAATAAGTTCTATGCTTGAGTTGTTTGAACAAAAATATTCTAAGACTAACAATAGGTTTCATCCCTAATAAAACTAGCAGCACTGAGGTCCTTGAGGCCTGGGTTTGAATACTCCCTGGGAAATCAAAACATATAACAACAACTTAGAAAGGCCCACATCATATCACATACCTTTTTTTAAATTATTGTTTCAACAGTTGGTCGAAGCCAACATAATCACTTTTATAAAGAGTGAGTTGAAGAGGTTTGAGAGGCTTCGGAGTCCATGCTCTGAGAGTCAGGGAGAAGATGAGGAAGTGGTGGGCGGTGAAGATGAGAAGAAGCAGAGGAGTGCCAGAGAGGCGGCTCTAAAGATCACGCTGCACGTCCTGATGAACATGGATCAGAAGGAGCTCGCTGACACACTGGAGAAAAGTACGTGCTCTATGCTTTCATCTTCAATGCCTCATGGGTCATTTTTGAATTGCAGGGGCATTTGTGTCCCTTGTCTTTTCAACCATGAAAAACACTTTAAAATGACAAATAGGTACGCATCATACATGTTTTTATTGCTATTGAACTGTTTATCCATTGTAAAACTTAAAGCAAGTCCTTTATACTGCAAAACTTTGTTTATGCATTGTTTAAAGTGCTTGGTTGCAAGCAAATTGGCTTGCCCCAATATTGATGTGTAGAGTTGTAGTGATGTTTTGGGGATTTAGAGATATCGATCTATTATTTGGAATGCTAGAAAGTAAACAAAAGTATTTAACATACTGTATAGATCAATTAAATTAAAATCACTCATTACAAAGATATACAAGGACCTTGAGCGTTCCAGCGGCAAACCGTTATCGGGGGAGGAGTCTATATTAAAGAAAATTCTTAGCTAATCACACCCTTTTAGTAGGTCATACATTTGAGGATTCCAAAGATAATTTGTTGTCTAAATACACAGTGTCATTGGTGTTACTCAATTCAAATGAAGGGAAATTACATTGTGAGCTAAATAAGTAATCCTATCACTTTAGTAAATATTTTTTTTAAGGGTACATTACCTTACATTTTAGCATCTGTTGCCTCCATTCGAGAAAATTCTCAGTTACCAAAAATGTGTCATTTGTGTTACTACTCCTGCTGGTGACACAATGTTATCATAATAGAACAATTATTCAAAGTCATTAAGCTGACATATTAGTTGCTTTAGAATTGGAAGATGTTTTAAATCTAGAAACATCATTATCTTTCTGAAAGGCCATGCCCAAATGCACCAGCATTTGAAGAATGACCCCCATGTATGCCCAGAGAGAGATGTCACAGAGAATTTTTGTGAATACACTCTCTCTAATCTACTTGCCTATATTTAATTGATCTTCTTTGAGCTATTCTGTTTGCAAAAGCACACAGTGTATAAGAGAGGCCTATACGGTTGTTTGCTTGAAAGTATACACTGTAATACATAGCTGCTTGAAACCCTGAATGTGTCTGTAGTAACATGTTAACATTAATGATATCTAAATTGTCAGGTCTTTTGGGTGAGCTTACTGTGTGCCAACTTAGACTCAAGTCCAACATGAAGAGGAGGTGTGAGCGTGTCTTTGAGGTAATAGCAAAACAGGGAAACCCAACCCTTCTCAATAAGATCTACACAGAGCTCTACATCACAGAGGGTGGAAGTGGACAGGTCAATAAGGAACAGGAAGTGAGACAGATTGAGATGGCATCTAGACGAGCGTCAACACAAGAGATACCAATCAAGTACAACGACATCTATAAACCCTTACCTGGACAAGACCAATGTATCAGAACAGTGCTGACAAAGGGAGTCGCTGGCATTGGAAAAACGGTCTCCGTGCAGAAGTTCATTCTAGACTGGGCTGAAGGAAAAGCAAATCATGATGTCCACCTGATATTTTCACTCCCTTTTCAGGAGCTGAATCTGATGAAGAAAAAACACAGCTTGGTTGAACTTCTCAATCACTTCTTCATAGAAAACAAAGAATCAGGGATAACAGACTTTGAAAAGTACAAAGTTCTGTTTGTCTTTGATGGTCTGGATGAGTGTCGACTTCCTCTAGACTTTCAGAATAATGAGAGCTGTTGTGATGTCACAGAGCCAACTTCAGTGGATGTCCTACTGACAAACCTCATCAAGGGAAATCTGCTTCCCTCTTCTCTCCTCTGGATCACCTCTCGAACTGCAGCAGCCAATCAGATCCTTGCTTAATGTGTTGACCGTGTGACAGAAGTACGAGGGTTTAACGACCCACAGAAAGAAGAGTACTTCAGGAAGAGAATCAGTGATGTGAACCTGGCCAACAGAATCACAAAGCATTTGAAGTCTTCAAGGAGCATTTACATCATGTGCCACATACCAGTCTTCAGTTGGATTTCAGCCACAGTTCTCGAGGAAATGTTGCGTGAAGCAGAAAGCGGAGATTTGCCCAAGACTCTGACTCAAATGTACACACAAATCCTGGTGTTTCAGACCAAACAGAGTGGTCAGAAGTATCTTGGAGATCTTTCATTGGATCATTATTGGAATAAAACTACCATCCTAGCACTGGGAAAACTGGCTTTTCAGCAGCTGGAAAAAGGCAATCTGACCTTCTATGAGGAAGACCTGAGAGAGTGTGGCATTGATGTCACAGAAGCATCAGTGTACTCAGGAGTGTGCACAGAGATCTTTAGAGAGGAGTTTGGGCTGCACCAGGAGAAGGTCTACTGCTTTGTGCATCTGAGCATTCAAGAGTTTCTGGCAGCTTTATACGTGTTTCTCACATTCAACAATGACCTGTAAATGTAATGTCTGAACAAAAAACAATGACCTGTAAATGTAATGTCTGAACAAAAAACAATGACCTGTAAATGTAATGTCTGAACAACAAACAATGACCTGTAAATGTAATGTCTGAACAACAAACAATGACCTGTAAATGTAATGTCTGAACAACAAACAATGACCTGTAAATGTAATGTCTGAACAACAAACAATGACCTGTAAATGTAATGTCTGAACAACAAACAATGACCTGTAAATGTAATGTCTGAACAAAACACAAGCAGGAAACTTCAGACAGCCAAAGACACAGCTGTGACAATCCTCTACAAGAGTGCAGTGGACAAGGCCTTACAGAGTGAGAATGGACATTTGGACCTGTTCCTCCGCTTCTTTCTCGGCCTCTCACTGGAGTCCAATCAGACTCTTCTTCGAGGCCTACTGACACAGACAGGAAGCAGCTCAGAGACCAATGAGAAAACAGTCAGATACATCAAGGAGAAGATCAGGGAGAATCCCTCTCCAGAGAGATGCATCAATCTGTTCCACTGTCTGAATGAGCTAAATGACCATTCACTAGTAGAGGAGATCCAAAGCTACCTGGGCTCAGGAAGTCTCTCTAAAGAAGAACTCTCTCCTGCACAGTGGTCAGCTCTTCTCTTTGTGTTGCTGACCTCAGAAGAGGAGCTGGATGTGTTTGACCTGAAGAAGTACATCAGATCAGATGAAGGTCTTGTGAGGCTGCTGCCAGTGGTCAAGGCTTCCAGAACAGCTCTGTACGTACTTTAAATTAAAACCTTCGTCATCAGACAAAACACTAATATAAACAAAGATATGGGTTGATTTCTTAACACATAGTGGTCTTTTTTCTTCCTAAGGCTGAATGGATGTAACCTCACAGAGAAATGCTGTGAGTTGTTGGCCTCAGTTCTCAGCTCAGACTCCTCACACCTGAGAGAGCTGGACCTGAGTGACAATGACCTGCAGGATTCAGGAATAGTGCTGCTCTCAGCTGGACTGAAGAATCCACTCTGTCCTCTGGAGAAACTCAAGTAAACAACAAATCCTGAAATCGGGTCAAATTGTATGAAATAAAGTTTCAAGAGCTGTTCATAAAGTTTATGGTGACCCCATATGAATATCAATCACTCTTACTTTCTCTTCAGGCTGAAGCAATGTAACATCAAAAACAGTAAAGCATTACATTTACATTTTAGTCATTTAGCAGACGCTCTTATCCAGAGCGACTTACAGTAGAGTGCATACATTTTATTACATTTTACATACTGAGACAAGGATATCCCTACCGGCCAAACCCTCCCTAACCCGGACGACGCTATGCCAATTGTGCGTCGCCCCACGGACCTCCCGGTTGCGACAGAACCTGGGTGCGAACCCAGCCCAGCCTGGGCGCGAAACCAGAGACTCTGGTAGCGCAGCTAGCACTGCGATGCAGTGCCCTAGACCACTGCGCCACCCAGGAGGCCCGGCATTGGCTTCAGTTTTCTGCTCAAACTCAAGTCTGATAGAGCTGGACCTGAGTGACAATGACCTGCAGGATTCCGGAGTGATACAACTCTCTATTGGACTGGGGAATCCAAGTTGTAAACTAAAGATACTTAGATTAGTCTTTCACACTGTGTTTATTATCTAACCCTACTGTTGACCCTACCCTAACTGTACCCCTTGCAGTTAATATTCTGAGATTATGTACACATACTTTCTCAGAAAATGATAATATTATACTAAATATTCCAGACTAATGTGGTAGACTCTTATTTATTGTCCATCTAGAGGACATGTATATTTCTCTGAGAGTGAGAAGTCTCTTTCTGCAGTCTGTCATTCTGTGGAGTCACAGAGGAAGGTTGTGCTTTTCTTGCTTCAGCTGTCAGCTCTAATCCCTCCCACCTGAGAGAGTTGAACCTGAGCTACAATAACCCTGGAGATTCAGGCAAACTGCTCTCTACTCTACTGGAGGAGCCACACTATCAACTGCAGACACTCAGGTAAAAACATTCACATTGGTTATTATTTCCCATCAAAAAGATAAGTCCTTGATTCTAACTGTCTGTTTGTTTCTGCCGTTCTTCCGGTGTGGACCATGATTCAGAGTGCTGGTTAAAATCAGCACTGAGAAAATGTAAGTCTCAATTCCATTTGGAATCAGAGTAAAATGACTGTTGTTTAATGTCACCCAGGGATAACATTTATTTGGAATATACGAGATTATACTTGATTTTCCAAAATGTTACCAATACTATATGATCAAAATAAACTTGAAATAAAACTACACAACGATGCCAAACTATTATCTTGATGTGTTCTGTATCATCAGATGCCTGTGAGCTCACACCAGACCTCAACACCATACACCCTCAACTGTACCTGACTCGGGGGAACAGGAAGGTGGTGCATGACTCCAAAGGACATCAGAAAAACTATCCTAAGCACCCAGAGAGGTTTGACCAGTGGACAGATGCTGTGTAGAGAGCCTCTTTCTGGGCGCTGCTACTGGGAGGCAGAGTGGGAGGGTTATGGGGCTTCTGTAGGGCTGACATATAGAAGACTTGTTAGGAAAGGAGGGAATAATGACTGTGTGATTGGCTACAATGACATGTCCTGGAGTTTGTACTGCAATGACAAGTCCTATGATGCCTTTCATAACATAAAGAAAACCCCCATCCTCTTACCGTCCTCCAGCTCCCGCAGAGTAGGAGTGTATCTGGACTGGCAAGGTGGTACCCTGTCCTTCTACAATGTTTCCTCTGACACACTGACCCACCTGCACACATTCCACGCCACATTCACTGAGCCACTTTATGTGGTGCTATGGCCTTGGCTTGACTCAGCTATTACCCTGTACAGAGCAAGACAGTTTTGAGTCCTCAGGCAAGTCACCTCCTGCTCCAGCACACATATTCTAGTCCTGTTTATGTAACGGATGTGAAATGGCTAGCTAGTTAGCGGGTACGCGCTAGTAGCGTTTCAATCAGTTACGTCACTTGCTCTGAAACCTAAATGTAGTGTTGCCCCTTGCTCTGCAAGGGCCGCGGCTTTTGTGGAGCGATGGGTAACGATGCTTCGTGGGTGTCAGTTGTTGATGTGTGCAGAGGGTCCCTGGTTCCCGCCCGGGTCGGGGCGAGGGGACGGTCTAAATTTATACGGTTACATTTATATCTGGAGCCATAACATAGCTTGTCCTGATCTTGTCCACATTCTGATTGTGCCCACATTTTTAGGCAGGTGTAGACAATCAAAAAACACATGATCTGATTGTGATCCGATCTTCCTTCCCACCTCCGGAGGCAGTCAGGCACCCATTGTGTCTGAATATCTTTACAAGTGTAGATGGATCTGGAGAGTAAAACCATTTAAATCATCATCATCCCACCCTCTAAATCAGTCCCCCTTTCGAAGGCCCTCGGATCAATACCCCCCCCCCCCCCCAAAAGAAATAACCTAGTGACCTCAGTCGGGTTCTCAACTTACTGTCGAATAGAATACAAAAGAGACAATTTCAAAATAATTAGCATACAAGGGAGGAGGAAATGGGGTCCCAATGCCGACACAGTGGACGGATGAGAGACACATTTTAATACCATGTGCAGATGCATATCTGACAAAGTGGCACAATCTGAAAATGGACAAGGACTTGTTGGAACATGGACACAGCCTGACTTCAGGACTCTAAATCAGTGGGAGTCATTTTTCCCCTCTGTGTTTTAGTGTAAATAGCCTTAAGAAATGCTGCAGGAAAAATATAAATGTTTAGTAATTTGTAATTGTTATTTTATTATTGTGGTTTGTACATCTGTTTGTCTTTCTGCCATTTGAAATGTGTTATCCATCATGTTAATGTATGGTGTGAGTAGCCTTGTTAGAAAACTAAATAGAATCAATCAATAAGTGCATTGATTCATGTTTTTTAACATGTTTATCTCTCTAGGGATAAGTTCCAGTGTACTCTGCAGAGTGGGTCCCCTCCCCTCTCTGTAGTGTTCTGTAACTTGTTTAGACAATGACTTCAATATCAAGTGTTAGCCTGTAATGCTCCAATCAGTTTGGTTAATGATTGATCGTTGAGAGAAAATCTAAAAATGTATGTGATGATCAGTCTGAAAATGAACGAGTTGATATTGTGGAGCAACACCAGGAGGACGCCATCTTAGTTGAAACAGTCCTGTTTATTGTCTCAGTGCATTTCCAGTAGAAAACACAGCAGCGGTATGTTCCAGAGTCAGGTGACGTCAGGGTGAGGGAAGTGAGCCAACAGTAGGACTCCAACCTTCTCAGGATAAATAACCAGTCCTCCCAACCTCAGACAGCTGACGCTTCGGCCACATAACATGATGTCGTGCTTCACATACAGAGTACTCAATCAGAATACATACCTGTACATCGTTCAGTTGGTGTAAACGGTTACATTTATAATGTGAAAGTTCATCCTTCTCCCATTAACGTGGAGTGAATGTGTGTGTGTGTATACTTGTGTGTGTAATCCGGGGTATGTATGTGATAGATTATAATAGGATGTAGTTAGTACAGGCCAGGACCCACTACCTTATTACCGTGATATGTAACAACTACAGCGCCTTCAGACTACATTCACCTTACAGCAGCACTGACATCAACCTGTGTGTGTGTGTGTGTGTGTGTGTGTGTGTGTGTGTGTGTGTGTGTGTGTGTGTGTGTGTGTGTGTGTGTGTGTGTGTGTGTGTGTGTGTGTGTGTGTGTGTGTGTGTGTGTGTGTGTGTGTGTGTGTGTGTGTGTGTGTGTGTGTGTGTGTGTGTGTGTGTGTGTGTGCGTGTGTGTGTGTGTGTGCGTTAGAGAGCAAAACATAAACTTGAGCTGAAAACTAATCTGTTTTTAAATGTAAAAACATCAACACAGGAAGTTCCACCTCTCAGCACAGGAAGTGCCTGCATACAGTACTCATCGCCACGCCAACAGAACTCCCAAGTATGACAATGCATCATACAACATGTAACCATAGAGATAATAAAACAGCATTATATTAATGATAACAGTAAAGATGATAAAAACCAAAAGCGCTAAATGTTAATTTTGGTGGCATCTGGAGGGCACCCGGGTGTACAGGTTCTAGTTCCCTTATTAGAGCCTTCATTACTTGAATCAGATGTCTTAATGCTGGGCTGGAACTAAACCCTGCCCATCCAGTAGCTCTCCGGGACCAGGGTTAGTTCATTGCTCCGTTGCAGCTTACAACGTGTGACCCATTCTGAACTTTGACCTTCACAAAAGTGCCAGGTAGAGGGGGCAGAAAGGATTGGGGGGGGGGGGGGAGATACATCCCACTTTAGGCAGGTCTGTAGATTTGGTACTGGGGGGTCTTATACGTGTACATAGAATGGGTAGAACAGACCCATGTTCTAAAATCCACATGTCCCATCCCTTATTGCGGCACAATAAACTTGACCATCGCTGAATGTGTTGAACACTGAAAGAGGCCCCGCATTCAGCGAGATGTGATGAGCATCAATTAAACATTCAATATTAAATATGGTGTCAAACATTCAATATTAAATATGGTGTCAAACATTCAATATTAAATATGGTGTCAAACATTCAATATTAAATATGGTGTCAGACATTCAATATTAAATATGGTGTCAAACATCCAATATTAAATATGGTGTCAGACATTCAATATTAAATATGGTGTCAAACATTCAATATTAAATATGGTGTCAGACATTCAATATTAAATATGGTGTGCCCAGTATACATATTGTGGACCATTGATTTGATTTCTAATGTAAATCTTTTCTATGGTCTCATATGTGTTGGGGGAGGGGAGGGTCTCTCCTCTATGGTTTGAAAGGTAGCTTTATCAGGCTGATGGCATTGTGGGTAACCTCCCCTCACACCCTGCCACTCCGCCTGGGAGACCTCATAGAGCTCGGGAGGAGCACGAGGGAGGAACGGGTGCTTCTCCCAGGTAATCAGCCTATAAGAAGCCAAGGAACAGGCACCCAGTCAATGAGAAACCAGGAGACACTCCACCTCTCACTCGCTCACCCTCTTCAGCACCGAGGGAGTGGTGTCCATGAAGGACCTGGCAGGATGTAGTGGCCAGGTAGACTGTACAGGGGTGGGCTGGGCAGAGTTGGGACTCATCAGCATGGCACTGTAGATGTTGGAGGCTACCACCAGGA
The DNA here is from genome assembly GCF_029448725.1 of Salvelinus fontinalis. NCBI lineage: Eukaryota > Metazoa > Chordata > Actinopteri > Salmoniformes > Salmonidae > Salvelinus > Salvelinus fontinalis. Next base: position 11,096,708 of record NC_074670.1, read on the forward strand.
TACACAGCAGGATAGGACCGATGATCGCCCCCTCCAGACCCAGATAGTATGCTCCTCCTGCCACTGCTAGACCAGTCAGATACGGGTGACCACCACTGTGGGGGGGGGGGGCAGATATCAACACACACTTACTTTAATATCATAACAGATTAGATTTCTCTCTCTTACACACTGATCTCATAAACAGTGAATACGCATAAACACATACACACTCTCACACACACACACACACACACACACACACACACACACACTCGTACCCTGATATATCGGAGTAGATGGCTGTGTCTACGAAGTAGGTGGGCAGCAGATGGAAGAGTAGCAGTAGCAAGGCTTTGACCCCTTCTCCCTGGGCCAGCCACAGGTCACACACAGCGGGCAGTGCTGCCCAGTACGTCCCCAGGAATGGCACCGCGCCCAGGATAGCTGCCAGGGCTGAAGGGGGTGAGGGAAGAGGACACATGGAACATGTTTGACAATAGTAAGACAGAAGACTGGAATAGAACAGTCCTGTTATACAAGTTACTCATCTAATAGTTTGGACATAAGGAGGGTTTCCTCGTCTCCAGGCTAGTCAGTCAAACATCAGCAAGTTAAGATGTTCTATTTGATCAGTCAGTTTTGAACACACTCACCAGAGGGGATGAAGACGATGTGGATGCCGAAGATGGTGTGTGTCAGCCAGGTGTAGAGACCATAGAACCCTGCCATCTTTAGAGAGGCATCAAACACCCCTCTAAAACACACACGATTAAACTAATATATGTTTTAACATTTCAAATGTCAAATGAGTGCAGTGTGTGTGTGGACGTGTTTAAATATTCTTGTGGGGACCAGAAGTTTAGGTTTAGGAGCTAGGGTTAGGAGCTAGGGTTAGGGTTAGGAGCTAGGGTTAGGTTTAGGAGCTAGGGTTGGGTTTAAGAGCTAGGGTTAGGTTTAGGAGCTAGGGTTAGGTTTAAGAGCTAGGGTTTGGTTTAGGAGCTAGGGTTAGGTTTAAGAGCTAGGGTTTGGTTTAGGAGCTAGGGTTAGGTTTAAGAGCTAGGGTTTGGTTTAGGAGCTAGGGTTAGGAGCTAGGGTTAGGGTTAGGAGCTAGGGTTAGGTTTAGGAGCTAGGATTGGGTTTAAGAGCTAGGGTTTGGTTTAGGAGCTAGGGTTAGGTTTAAGAGCTAGGGTTTGGTTTAGGAGCTAGGGTTAGGTTTAAGAGCTAGGGTTAGGTTTAGGAGCTAGGGTTAGGTTTAGGAGCTAGGGTTAGGTTTAAGAGCTAGGGTTAGGAGCTAGGGTTAGGTTTAGGAGCTAGGGTTAGGTTTAAGAGCTAGAGTTAGGTTTAGGAGCTAGGGTTAGGAGCTAGGGTTAGGTTTAGGAGCTCGGGTTAGGTTTAAGAGCTAGGGTTAGGTTTAGGAGCTAGGGTTAGGTTTAATAGCTAGGTTTAAGAGCTAGGGTTAGGTTTAGGAGCTAGGGTTAGGTTTAGGAGCTAGGGTTAGGTTTAGGAGCTAGGGTTAGGTTTAGGAGCTAGGGTTAGGTTTAATAGCTAGGTTTAGGAGCTAGGGTTAGGTTTAAGAGCTAGGGTTTGGTTTAGGAGCTAGGGTTAGGTTTAGGAGCTAGGGTTAGGTTTAGGAGCTAGGGTTAGGTTTAGCGTTCAGGTTCGATTTTTGGTTTAATTTGAGGGTTACAGTTACGGTTAGGGTAAGTGTACGGGTTAGGGTAAGTGTATGGGTTAGGGGTTAGGGAAAATAGGATTTAGAATGGGACTGAATTGTGTGTCCCCACAAGGTTAGCTGTACAAGACCGTGCGTGTGTGTGTGTTTATGTGTGTGCTGTGTGTGTGTGTACCTGATGGCCTCCTCTACAGACTGTCCTATGATGTTAGAGGATGGTCCGGGCTGGGACAGAGGAGTGAGGCTGATCACCCATTTGACAGGCTCGTAGTACTCTCCACTGGAACTCAGCAGATAGAACAACGTGGTCAGGAATATCACCTACACATACACACATACACACACAAAAGGACACACACATGCACGGACACACACACACGGACACACACTCAACAGAGTAAATATTAAGGTATGAAGGAGGAGGCACACAGAGCGAGCTATGTGTATGTGTTACCAGGCTGAGGGCGTAGTTGAGTAGAGATGTGTGTGTGTGTTACCAGGCTGAGGGCGTAGTTGAGTAGAGATGTGTGTGTGTGTTACCAGGCTGAGGGCGAAGTTGAGTAGAGCTGTGTGTGTGTGTTACCAGGCTGAGGGCGAAGTTGAGGAGAGCTGTGTGTATGTGTTACCAGGCTGAGGGCGAAGTTGAGTAGAGCTGTGTGTGTGTTACCAGGCTGAGGGCGAAGTTGAGGAGAGCTGTGTGTGTGTATTACCAGGCTGAGGGCAAAGTTGAGTAGAGCTGTGTGTGTGTGTTACCAGGCTGAGGGCAAAGTTGAGTAGAGATGTGTGTGTGTGTTACCAGGCTGAGGGCAAAGTTGAGTAGAGCTGTGTGTGTGTGTTACCAGGCTGAGGGCAAAGTTGAGTAGAGCTGTGTGTGTGTTACCAGGCTGAGGGCGTAGTTGAGTAGAGCTGTGTGTGTGTGTTACCAGGCTGAGGGCAAAGTTGAGTAGAGCTGTGTGTGTGTGTTACCAGGCTGAGGGCGAAGTTGAGGAGAGCTGTGTGTGTGTTACCAGGCTGAGGGCGACGTAGAGGAGAGCTGTGTGTATGTGTTACCAGGCTGAGGGCGAAGTTGAGTAGAGCTGTGTGTGTGTTACCAGGCTGAGGGCGTAGTTGAGTAGAGCTGTGTGTGTGTGTTACCAGGCTGAGGGCAAAGTTGAGTAGAGCTGTGTGTGTGTGTTACCAGGCTGAGGGCAAAGTTGAGGAGAGCTGTGTGTGTGTTACCAGGCTGAGGGCGAAGTTGAGGAGAGCTGTGTGTGTGTATTACCAGGCTGAGGGCAAAGTTGAGGAGACCTGTGTGTGTGTGTTACCAGGCTGAGGGCGAAGTTGAGGAGAGCTGTGCCGCTGTGGAAGAGGACAGTGAGGAGAGTGGTCGTTGTGGAGATCAGCAGCCCAACGTTCCGACTCATCACCACCCACAGAGACTCCACTATCTATAACAGAGGATACACACGTTATATACACACGCACACACACACACACACACACACACACACACACACACACACACACACACACACACACACACACACACACACACACACACACACACACACACACACACACACACACACACACACACACACACACACGTGTGTACTCACAGAGAGCAGTGTTTCTATGTTCTCCTGAGCGAAGGAGGCGATGTCCTGCCAGTCTAAGATCTCTCCCAGCCAGCTGTTCTGTCTCTGGACAAGCTTCTGACCACCACTACGGTTACGCCCTCCTGTCTGGGTTACATTCTGAGACAGAAACGCCGTAGACAGACACGCACGCACACAGACACGCACGCACACAGACACGCACAGACGGTNGTCATACTAGACAAAACTCTGACTTTACGAACGGACAATCTGACAAAACTCTGACTTTACGAATGCTCTGAGCGCACTCCAGATTTACGAACCTAAACAGACGGTGTTGAAAGAGTGAGACATGTATGAATGTATAGTGTAGTTCTGGTCTGTGTTTATAAGGGTAATCAGTGTTTCAGTCTATATATTCTCAAGCCAAACATGAAGACGTGACCATGTGAACCCCCCTATACTGTGGTCTGGTGGACCCCCCCCCCCCCCCGTGTTACCTTGACAAACCAGGAGTGGTACAGTCTGTCCCACAGTTCCAGAACCTGCTTCTCTATGACAGCTGTGTGGTTCCCCTTTTCACCAAGCATCTTATGGAGCTACACACACACCACACCACACACACACAATCAGTGATTTTACCAGTGTCTCCATCCCCCTCCCTCTCTCCTGTTGTCTCTCTTACCTTGAATGTTATCCATTCTCGACCGTGCTGGTAGACGTTAGTGGCAGCTGAGTTCATAGCTTTCTGGATGACCTGGGCCTCAGGGAGCCAACTGGTGGAGAGAGAAAGAGAATCAGGGACTGATTTACCAATACAGCACCCTGTTCAGCTGTTGAGTGATGTCTATGAGGAGCCAGGGGGTTATCACCACAGGGTGGTGTGATGTCTATGAGGAGCCAGGGGGTTATCACCACAGGGTGGTGTGATGTCTATGAGGAGCCAGGGGGTTATCACCACAGGGTGGTGTGATGTCTATGAGGAGCAGGGGGTTATCACCACAGGTTGGTGTGATGTCTATGAGGAGCCAGGGGGTTATCACCACAGGGTGGTGTGATGTCTATGAGGAGCCAGGGGGTTATCACCACAGGGTGGTGTGATGTCTATGAGGAGCCAGGGGGTTATCACAACAGGGTGGTGTGATGTCTATGAGGAGCCAGGCGGTTATCACCACAGGGTGGTGTGATGTCTATGAGGAGCAAGGGGGTTATCACCACAGGGTGGTGTGATGTCTATGAGGAGCAGGGGGTTATCACCACAGGGTGGTGTGATGTGTATGAGGAGCCAGGCGGTTATCACCACAGGGTGGTGTGATGTCTATGAGGAGCAAGGGGGTTATCACCACAGGGTGGTGTGATGTCTATGAGGAGCCAGGGGGTTATCACCACAGGTTGGTGTGATGTCTATGAGGGGCAGGGGGTTATCACCACAGGGTGGTGTGATGTCTATGAGGAGCCAGGCGGTTATCACCACAGGGTGGTGTGATGTCTATGAGGGGCAGGGGGTTATCACCACAGGGTGATGTGATGTCTATGAGGAGCCAGGCGGTTATCACCACAGGGTGGTGTGATGTCTATGAGGAGCCAGGGGGTTATCACAACAGGGTGGTGTGATGTCTATGAGGAGCCAGGCGGTTATCACCACAGGGTGGTGTGATGTCTATGAGGAGCCAGGCGGTTATCACCACAGGGTGGTGTGATGTCTATGAGGAGCAAGGGGGTTATCACCACAGGGTGGTGTGATGTCTATGAGGAGCCAGGCGGTTATCACCACAGGGTGGTGTGATGTCTATGAGGAGCCAGGGGGTTATCACCACAGGGTGGTGTGATGTCTATGAGGAGCAAGGGGGTTATCACCACAGGGTGGTGTGATGTCTATGAGGAGCCAGGGAGTTATCACCACAGGGTGGTGTGATGTCTATGAGGAGCAGGGGGTTATCACCACAGGTTGGTGTGATGTCTATGAGGAGCAGGGGGTTATCACCACAGGGTGGTGTGATGTCTATGAGGAGCCAGGGGGTTATCACCACAGGGTGGTGTGATGTCTATGAGGGGCAGGGGGTTATCACCACAGGGTGGTGTGATGTCTATGAGGAGCCAGGGGGTTATCACCACAGGGTGGTGTGATGTCTATGAGGAGCCAGGGGGTTATCACCACAGGGTGGTGTGATGTCTATGAGGAGCCAGGCGGTTATCACCACAGGGTGGTGTGATGTCTATGAGGAGCCAGGCGGTTATCACCACAGGGTGGTGTGATGTCTATGAGGAGCCAGGGGGTTATCACCACAGGGTGGTGTGATGTCTATGAGGAGCCAGGCGGTTATCACCACAGGGTGGTGTGATGTCTATGAGGAGCCAGGGGGTTATCACCACAGGTTGATGTGATGTCTATGAGGAGCCAGGCGGTTATCACCACAGGGTGGTGTGATGTCTATGAGGAGCCAGGGGGTTATCACCACAGGGTGGTGTGATGTCTATGAGGAGCCAGGGGGTTATCACCACAGGTTGGTGTGATGTCTATGAGGAGCCAGGGGGTTATCACCACAGGGTGGTGTGATGTCTATGAGGGGCCAGGCAGGGGGGTTATTACCACAGGTTGGTGTGATGTCTATGAGAGGCCCAGTCCACTGCTCACCTAGTTAACCCCCAGGCCCAGCCCACTGCTCACCTAGTTAACCCCCAGGCCCAGTCCACTGCTCACCTAGTTAATCCCCAGGCCCAGCCCACTGCTCACCTAGTTAACCCCCAGGCCCAGTCCACTTCTCACCTAGTTAACCCCCAGGCCCATTCCACCGCTCTGTCAGAGCTGAGTGCCTTTGAGCCGTCTGTACCATGAAGAGATGAATGTTGGGTAAATAAAGCAGTTCCGGCTGGATGACAATCTATTCAACCTCCGGCGCCTCCAAGCCACAAGCAAGACCTCAACTCAACACATCTTTGCACAGCAATATCTCCTCTCCCACTCACCAGAATACATGCAGCATTCACTGAGCCTGTCTCCTCCGTCTACAACTCCGTCAGTCTCAGCAAGACACACATCATTGGTCGACAACTCACCATCTATCAAGAAGAGCTCACCTTCCACATCATTGGTCGACAACTCACCATCTATCAAGAAGAGCTCACCTTCCACATCATTGGTCAACAACTCATCATCTATCAAGAAGAGCTCACCTTCCACATAAATGGTCAACAACTCACCCCCAGCAATAAGAGCTCACCTTCCACATCATTGGTCAACAACTCATCATCTATCAAGAAGAGCTCACCTTCCACATCATTGGTCAACAACTCACCATCTATCAAGAAGAGCTCACCTTCCACATAAATGGTCAAGAACTCACCCCCCAGCAAGAATAGCTCACCTTCCACATTGATGGTCAACAACTCACCCCCCAGCAAGAATAGCTCACCTTCCACATTGATGGTCAACAACTCACCCCCAGCAAGAATAGCTCACCTTCCACATAAATGGTCAACAACTCACCCCCAGCAAGAAGAGCTCACCTTCCCCAGTGTTTTCCACAAGTACATCGTAGCCAAATAGAAAAAGTAACCAGCCAGAAAAAGTAGCCAGCTGTCACGTCCTGACCATAGTTCTTATGTGTGTTGCTTGTTTTAGTGTTGGTCAGGACGTGAGCTGGGTGGGCATTCTATGTTGTGTGTCTAGTTTGTCTGTTTCTGTGTTCAGCCTAATATGGTTCTCAATCAGAGGCAGCTGTCAATCGTTGTCCCTGATTGAGAATCATATATAGGTGGCTTGTTTTGTGTTGGGGATTGTGGGTGGTTGTCTTCTGTCTTTGTGTTCTGCACCAGATAGGACTGTTTTCGGTTTTCACATTTATTGTTTTGTTGTTTGTAGTGTTCACGTTATTCTCTTTATTAAACATGTTGAACACTAGCCGCGCTGCGTTTTGGTCCTCTCCTTCATCTCAGGAAGAAAACCATTACACCAGCGATGTTGCACACCGTGTTCAGCCAATGGTGATGGAAAAATGTGTTTTATTAAACTATTAAAGATAGTGAAGGAGGGAAATTACAACTTTTCAGTTTTATGTGCAAGCCAGTCCACGAGGGAAACCAGTGTATGTATTACTGGGAATGCAAATCAATCAGACAGCCGTGCAGATCTAGCGCCCACTATCGGCTGCCTAGACTAAGTAAAGAGCTTACTATGCGCCACCACTCCGCGTGGCTGGCTGTGTGAAACACACGAAAGAAAATACATGAATGTGTCAGAAAATAATAATTCGGCAAAGTCGTGAATTTCAACTCATCGTTACCACTTACATTACATTACATTTAAGTCATTTAGCAGACGCTCTTATCCAGAGCGACTTACAAATTGGAAAGTTCATACATATTCATCCTGGTCCCCCCGTGGGAATTGAACCCTGGTCCCCCCATGGGAATTGAACCCACAACCCTGGCGTTGCAAGCGCCATGCTCTACCAACTGAGCCACACGGGACCACGGGACCACTTACATTACATGGGCGGTGCAAATTCACAAGCATCATGCTCTCTCCCTCAGTGTAAAATCATTTGACTGCAACCAAAGATCTGTATATAATGACGAGATGCTCATGTCTCCGCCCAAACAATGAGAGTCGTTGTCCCAAAGGTGGGAAGGCAGGTGACAAGCTTAGGTCCAAAATAAGACCATAGAAAAGCTTTGGACAGATTTTGGCGAGTGTGAAACCTCTCGCTTTGCCTTTTCCTCTCTGCTGCATTTCCCTGTCATCACTCACTTTGTGACTGACCGGCGCCTGTCCTAGAAATAGATCGCTAGAAGAAGGAAAGTAACCTAGTTAATATGAAGTGGAAAATGTAGCTGGCTGAAAATGAGTCTGTAACCGGCTGATTAGCCGACAGCTGACACTAATGGAAAACACTGCCTTCCACATCAACAACTCACCCCCAGCAAGAAGAGCTCACCTTCCACATCGATGGTCAACAACTCACCCCCAGCAAGAATAGCTCACGTTCCACATCGATGGTCAACAACTCACCTCCAGCAAGAATAGCTCACGTTCCACATCGATGGTCAACAACTCACCCCCCAGCAAGAAGAGCTCACCTTCCACATCGATGGTCAACAACTCACCCCCAGCAAGAATAGCTCACGTTCCACATCGATGGTCAACAACTCACCTCCAGCAAGAATAGCTCACGTTCCACATCGATGGTCAACAACTCACCCCCAGCAAGAATAGCTCACGTTCCACATCGATGGTCAACAACTCACCTCCAGCAAGAATAGCTCACCTTCCACATCGATGGTCAACAACTCACCCCCAGCAAGAAGAGCTCACCTTCCACATCGATGGTCAACAACTCACCCCCAGCAAGAAGAGCTCACCTTCCACATCGATGGTCAACAACTCACCTCCAGCAAGAAGAGCTCACCTTCCACATAGATGGTCAACAACTCACCCCCCAGCAAGAAGAGCTCACCTTCCACATCGATGGTCAACAACTCACCCCCAGCAAGAATAGCTCACGTTCCACATCGATGGTCAACAACTCACCTCCAGCAAGAAGAGCTCACCTTCCACATCGATGGTCAACAACTCACCTCCAGCAAGAAGAGCTCACCTTCCACATAGATGGTCAACAACTCACCCCCCAGCAAGAAGAGCTCACCTTCCACATCGATGGTTAACAACTCACCCCCAGCAAGAAGAGCTCACCTTCCACATCGATGGTCAACAACTCACCCCCAGCAAGAAGAGCTCACCTTCCACATCGATGGTCAACAACTCACCCCCAGCAAGAAGAGCTCACCTTCCACATCAATGGTCAACAACTCACCCCCCAGCAAGAATAGCTCACCTTCCACATTGATGGTCAACAACTCACCTCCCAGCAAGAAGAGCTCACCTTCCACATTGATGGTCAACAACTCACCTCCCAGCAAGAAGAGCTCACCTTCCACATCAATGGTCAACAACTCACCCCCCAGCAAGAATAGCTCACCTTCCACATTGATGGTCAACAACTCACCTCCCAGCAAGAAGAGCTCACCTTCCACATTGATGGTCAACAACTCACCTCCCAGCAAGAAGAGCTGACCTTCCACATCAATGGTCAACACCTCTCTGACTGTATGTGAAGTGGGGGGCACTTCACATACAGTCACATACTGTACCTTGGCAATGTCTAATTTGGAGAACCTGGCTAGCAACCGACGTACCTGGTGTTCCAACTGGGTGTCACAAACCTCCAGGACATAATCACAGAGGAGAATCCAACGGCATGCACACGAACCCCAGCAGCAGGGGCAACACACTCCCTCTGTGGCAAACCATGCAGGTCTGGCCTGCAAAGCCACACGCACTGGCACAACCACAACCACACACAGTAATCACACTTCTGTGACAATTGGGAGTAACGTCATCATCAATATTGATGGACAGCCAAGTGTACAAGATGTGTGTGTGTGTGTGTGTGTGTGTGTGTGTGTGTGTTTGTGTGTGTGTGTGTGTGCATGTCTCTCTTACTTGGCCCATTCTGGATGGCTGGACACAGTCTCGTTGATAAGGTTACTGGTGACCTCTATGATATGAACACTCTCATGATGAACCTACAGAGAGAGAGAGAGAGAGAGAGAGAGAGAGAGAGAGAGAGAGGTTATGCTGAAAATAGCCTATATCTCAATTAGCTATGTACTGTGGAAGAGGAAATCAAACTATGGTAAGCTCTGAGGAACACACAGTACCGCACCATAGCAGTGAGCAGGAGAACCATGAGTAGAGTTCCTGTCACCAGCAGGAAGATGATGAAGATACTGATGAGTTTATCCAGGGAGCGCTCCAACCATATGACCATCTACAGAGACAGAGAGACAGAGAGAGAGAGAGAGAGAAAAGAGAGCGATAAAAAAGAAGGGGAAAGGTGACAGAGAGAAAGAGAGACATAAGTCAGCATAAGTCAGCCATTAGGAGTTGTCGCAGATGTGACTGAACACATGGAGAAACCTGTGTCCTTCTCCCCTGGGAAACCAGAGACCAAGGCAGACATTCTGTGTCTGAACTAAAGCCTACCGCCGCCATCTTGGATCCTGAGAACAGCCTGTGCACACAGATACACTCTATCACACACCATACATGAGTGCACGCATGTTAAACCCCAGGGCTGTGTGTGAGACGTGTGCTCTGTCTGCAGGCTCATCTCTTTACACGTCTTTATTGTAACTTTAAGAGGCAGTTCCTCTAAGGGCCACAGAGGAGGACAGTCACTTCCCAGGATTTAGGTTTCTCTATGTCCCCTGCCTTATAACAACCCTATGATACCTTATGACAGCATTATGACACCTTCCTTAGTGACCTGGGAGTGTGTGAGGTCACTGAGGAAGAATGCTGAACATGACCATCAGGAGGCTGGAGGTGATGGGGAGATATTAGTAAGGCGGTATCTCAGTGGTATTACACAACATGGCCACTGACCTGACAGCACATGAAGCAATGAAGCAATATGGTGGCAACCTCAGAGTATTGGGACACATCCTGAGTCAACATATAACAGAATGAGAATCTGAGAGATCTAGAAAATCTACAGTATAGACTCTACAGAAATATAGACTACAGCAAAGCTCAGCTCAAGACCAGTCAGAATCAGAAATTGGTTTGATGTAACTGCTGTTTTAAAGGTAGACTCAGCGATATGACGTAGATGCACAAAGTAACCAGCGAGTGGGTCAATTTCCACAACAACTAAGAGCTTTGGACAGAGAGGCTCAACTTCTCCTCTGTTTTGGTCCCGTAGCTAGTACGCTCTATCAGTGTGAAGCGAACCTGTGCACATGTGCGGATACTGTGTGACTGTGTGAAAGCAAAGTCTTGCATCTCGCTCATCTCAATATCAGCCGTGCTGCTCGAGGCGGAGTCTACCTTTACAGATGCTAATCTAACGCCTTCACTACAGAATAGTCATTAATATGGATGTCCCCCCTGTCCAATATGGATCAGACTCCAACCCAACCCAGTAGCAGCTCAGTCCCACCCCTCCCAAACCCATGACTCCGCCCAGATCTTTCTTTAGGCGGTCTGCTAATGCCCCTCCATGGTGCAGCTCTTCATTTCCAGAGCTAGGGAATAGCAGGGAGCGTCTACCCTGCCTTGGTGATAGTAGGGGAAGCCCCCAACCCAACCCCCCCGGCACTCCCCTCAGCTTGGTCTAAAGCAGTCTCTTCTCAACCCAGTAGCAGCTCAGTCCCACCCCTCCCAAACCCATGACTCCGCCCAGATCTTTCTTTAGGCGGTCTGCTAATGCCCCTCCATGGTGCAGCTCTTCATTTCCAGAGCTAGGGAATAGCAGGGAGCGTCTACCCTGCCTTGGTAATAGTAGGGGAAGCCCTGCCCCCCCAACCCAACCCCCCCGGCACTCCCCTCAGCTTGGTCTAAAGCAGTCTCTTCTCTCCATGCACCTCACACACGCTCAGAAGCCAACCAGCCAATCAGATCACAGAGGAGAAGCTAAGGAAGGTTGAGGAGCCAATGAATGAGCTCGCCCCACTGTAGCTTCACCACAACAGAAGCAGGAAGCAGGGAGGAAGTGAGGTCAGCGAGGGGCGGAGACAGGATGGAGGGATGAAAGTGGATGGTTACAGCGTCACTCCAAGCTACTATAGGGCGCTCACACTGCTTCACACACTCTCTTCCTTCCTTTATCATTCTCTCTCTTTGGTTCTCTGACTATTTCACACTCATACACTCTTCCTCTTCTTCTCTCTTTCATTCTCATTTTGACATTATTTCAGACACACACTTTCATGCTCTCTCTCTCTCTCTCTCTCTCTCTCTCTCTCTTAGCAGAGCTCTCCTCCAGAACATTACCTGCTTGTTAAGCCAATGCCAGAGCTTCAGGAGGAGACAAAGAGACATTGGGGAAATGATTATTTGACAGACCTGTGAAGCAATCATCACATGGTTCCCAAGCACAAACAACACAGATTGTGATTGGATACAGGCAGTAAAGGGGGGCTTTAGAAAACAGGAAGTGCTACAGGGAATTTCTGATTGGATGCAGGGAGTGAATGCCGTTCTGATTGGATACCAGATGTGTCAACGTGTGCTTGAGCAGAATACAAAAAACAACAAAACGGTGCAGAGAAAAACAGAGCGAGAATGCAATATCTTTTCTTCTTTCCTCATTGAGGCGTAGAGGTGAAGACGAGGGGGGTGAGACAAGGGGGGTGAGACGAGGGGATGAGACGAGGGGGTGAGTCGAGGGGGGTGAGACAAGGGGGTGAGACAAGGGGGTGAGACGAGGGGATGATACGAGGGCGTGAGTCTAGGGGGTGAGACAAGGGGGTGAGACGAGGGGATGAGACGAGGGGGTGAGACGAGGGGGTGAGACAAGGGGGTGAGATGAGGGGGTGAGACAAGGGGGTGAGACGAGGGGATGATACGAGGGGGTGA
>NC_074670.1:11114359-11179359 GCF_029448725.1 Salvelinus fontinalis
GAGGGGGGCAGAGAGAGAGAAGATGATGGAGGGAGAGAAAGAGAGAGAGGGGGGGCATAGAGAGAGGGAAGATGAGGGAGGGAGAGAAAGAGAGAGGGGGGGCAGAGAGAAAGAGAAGATAAGGGAGGGAGAGAAAGAGAGAGAGAGGGGGCAGAGAGAGAGGGAATATGAGGGAGGGAGTAGAAAGAGAGGGGAGGGCAGAGAAAGAGGGAAGATGGGGGAGGGAGGGAGTAGAAAGAGAGAAAAGGCAGAATGTACTTTTATAAGAGTTCTTTATCTATTTTATAAAGAGTTTAAGGAAATTTTTCATAGTTATGGACAGTAGCCTACTATCCACACACACACACACACACACACACACACACACACACACACACACACACACACACACACACACACACACACACACACACACACACACACACACACACACACACACACACACACACACACACACACACACACACTAAGCCAAGGCCTGTGACAGGTCTCAGGAAATCTACATTTAGTTAGCTGAGTACTTGATTCATGTAAGGGCTGCATTACAGTCTTATCCCCTGTCCATCCTGTTGTAAGCTACAGTATTGGAAAAGCCTTTCTTATAATTGTGGGGGTCTTCCTCCCTCAGCGTCAGTAGTGTCCCTGTCACTCACCCACACAGAGTGGAAGCAGTCCAGCGCGCTCCCGATGACGTCGCACACGTGCCCGATGATCACCTGCATGCCAATGACGCTCCAGAACAGGTAAAAGAAGTAGATGAGTGGCGCGCCCGCCCCGATCACCAGCAGCACCGTGAGCCTCTCCAGCACCAGACCCCCCAGGAAATCCACCCCGTGGTTGAAACACCACACCGGGACCAGAAGCGTCCCCAGGAGTATCGGCGTCCCGGTGTCCTGCAGTCCGTTGAGCCAGGAGCGTCCCAGCCGGGCTAGGGAGTGTTTGAATGGGTGGAGGAAGGTCCCGCAGAGAACGGCCCAGAGCAGTGGTCTCAGAAAGGCTTCCAGGATAAAGAAGACTAGCACAGCCGCTCCACAACAGATAGCCACGAAAATCAACGCTCCTGTGTTGTAGAAGGCCTGTTTGATGTTCTTGTCGAATTTGAGGGAGGAAGGTTGGCTGAGTAGCTGGCTCATCATGCCCACCGCTGGCTGGACGCTCTCGGAGAACGAGACGTAGTGAGGCCGGGCGGAACTAGGGGTTTCCGCGGGAGAGAAAGGAGCCGGCTCTGCCTCCGGCCCCGAGTCCTCCTCGTCTGCCATCTTCAATGAATCCGCCTCGGTCTGCGTTCCTCCTGCGGATCCCACCCAATAGCACCACAGACGGAAGAAGGAGCGTTAGTTTCCAGGATCTTTGATACCGCTATCACACATGAGGAACAACACAACACTAGACGTAGTGGTGACGTAACCGTCGCAAGGTATGATGGGTATTGTAGCTGGCTGGTGCCAGACAGAGTTGTGCTCGCTGCTTAGTTCGCTGCTAGTAGCCTACTCTCTGGAATGCCCAGTTGAACTACACACAGAAATGTGAATAAACAGACCTTTGTCAGGAGAATCACCACGACTTCAGGATGTCCGCGCGGTCACCTAGGAAATATGCAAAGTCATCACATATTTGCATAGCCTATCAAATTACAAAACAGTTATAGGTAAAACTTCCTTTTAAGTCCTCATATTAGATTGTAATTACAGTGTAACAAGTATTGTAGTTAACTGTAACAATCAATAGTTACCGTGTAATAACAACATGTAACCGGTAGTAATTGCGGTCTGTAATTACAAAGGTGTAACAATGAATCCTTGTTTCCACGCTTGTTACAAATGGGTAGGTTTCCACTAAATTCACCAATTTACTGTTTTGTTTACTCTCAGCTGCATACAGTTACAACTGTCACAAAGGTAGTGATCCCTCGTGGATGTGCTGGGTGTCGGAGAGGTGATGCTCAATAGCCTCTAATCACTTACTCATGAATGTGCACTGTTCAAACTACATCTCCACTCAGTGTTGTTGCTAGCACTTGCCACCAAAATAAAGTGTTCCATCTGGGTTAGTTTGGTCATCCCAGATGAGGAAAAACACACTATTTGAAAGCATAGTACATGTAATGTTGCCTAAGTACAGTGTAATTACTAGTTGTTACACGGGATTTAGCTAGTTAAAATGAAATCTATATTGAGGGGTACTTAGTTGTAATTAATGTGTACTTATACAGTACACATCCTGACAACCTGGCCCTCAAGCTTCTGGAAGTTTCACTTAATTTCACAATAAGGCACAGAAATTAAGTGAAACTTCCAGAAGCTTTAAAATGATGGCCAGTTTGTAAGGATGTATAGTGTACTGTATAAGTACACATTAATTACAACTAAATACCCCTCAAGATAGACTTCATTTTAACTAGCTAAATCCCGTGTAACAACTAGTAATTACACTGTACTTAGGCAACATTACATGTACTATGCTAAATCCTGTGTAACAACTGGTAATTACATTGTACTTAGGAAAACATTACATGTACTATGCTTTGAAATAGTGTATTTTTCCACATCTGCGATACCACCCATATTAGATCCCAGTCAGTGAGGTTGACTTACTGATCTGTTCTTACCAGCTCCACCAAGTCAACCCAGATGGAACACTTTATTTTAGTGGCAAGTGCTAGCAACAACACTGAGTGGAGATGTAGTTTGAACAGTGCACATTCATGAGTAAGTGATTAGAGGCTATTGAGCATCAGCTCTCCGACACCCAGCACATCCACGAGGGGTCACAACCTGTGTGACAGTTGTAAATGTATGTAGCTGAGAATAAACAAAACACTAAATTGGTGAATTTAGTGGAAACCTGCCCATTTGCAACAAGCAATGTAACAAGCATTCATTGTTGCACCTCTGTAATTGCAATTACTACCAGTTACATGTTATTACACTGTAACTATGAGCTGTTACAGTTAACTACAATAGCTGTTACACTGTAACTATGAGCTGTTACAGTTAACTACAATACCTGTTACACTGTAACTATGAGCTGTTACAGTTAACTACAATACCTGTTACACTGTAATTACACTGTAATAAGGGCCTTTTTTTAAATGAAGTGTTACCCAGTTATCCGTAGTCTATCCCTATCCTCTATTATCTGGAATTATTTTGAAATGTGCTGCTTTTCCAAAAATATGTCAATGCCCATTATTTGTTCCCAGCCCAGTGCGACCCACACAGATGTTGTATGGTTGTATAATTCATTGTAAATTCATTAGATTGCAGATGAAATGTATGTTGCCTGAGGGGCACATGATGCAGCTGACAGAGCCGTCACATGACCCACAGGGATGAGAACAAGATGTCGGAGTGTATTTTTGACTGAACACAGCTTTATTGATAACAAAAACACTTGCATGTTAGACACTAGACACTGTTTCAGTGAGGAAGCATTTCCATGGAAACAACGGTTCAGTGAACGGTACAAATACAACTGGACTCTGTGCCATAGATTCCTTTTGCTTTAGGCCATATGCTGCAGGGCCAAGGCAAGCTGTCAGACAGCCCCTGTCCCTGGCTGTCAGCATGTCCACTACAGCCTCCGTGCTGATGGGTGTGTTATTGCATATCTACAGAGGAATCATGCACCAGCAATCATACAGTCAGCTGCCCTATCGTCAGCAAACAGTGATCACACACACACACCTCGCCACAGGTAAATGAAACATGACCTAGCATGTGGTGAAATAAGCAGTCCTAAGAAAATGGACCCTCTCACACAGAGAGAGAAAAGAGAACCCTGTCTTAATCATCAGCAAGTAAAATGGCATTGTGGAATACAGTACAGAGTTCACTGTTACTCGGTGAGACTGGGGCTGAAACAAACAAAAAAACAGTTCAACCACCTAGTCTTAGTTTCTGTATACAAATACTGCAATACTTCTACTAATAATACTGTATTTCCCTGTGGAGAATGAGTGTTGTGTAAAGCATGGCTGCATACAGAAGTAGTATGTTTCAGCAGGATAATAAACTGAGCTGTCTGCCTTTCTTTGGCTCACATCAATCTGGATGGTTCTCTCTAAGTGAAGTCTCTCTAGTCTCAGTAGTCTGTCCCAGTGTGTAGCGTCTCCTTGTATCATGTCCGTAGGTTCTTCACATATTCAGGGTCCAGTTGTGATTCGCCACATGCGTTGGAGTAATACTTGTTGTCAGGAGTGTAATACCTTACTGTCGTAAACATAAATACACTAAATGAAATACCTTACTAAAACTAAAGGTTATGCTACTGTTCTCTAGAAACACATACAGTATTTCACATATTCTGACTAATGATGGGTTAGTGTATGTTGTTATGGTAGCACAATACAATTTTCAGAATGATTTGCAAGCTTCCTGATGAGTCCTCAATGTAAATGATATATAGTATCCTACTGTATATATTTATTAATATATATTTATAGTGTAATTCTGTGTAAAGAGCACCCGGCATTGAGGGTGTGGCAGACAGAAATACAATGTGAACTCTCAAACTTATTGCTGTCTCTTTCCTCTTCTCTCCACTTCTCTCCACTTCTCTGCTCGTCTCCTCTCATCTCTCCACTTCTCTCCTCTCGTCTCTTCTGTCATCTCGTCTCCTCTCTTGTCTCCTCTCTCCTCTCTCTGGGTTAATTGGTTGCCTCTCCTCTTGTCTCCTCTCTCATCTTCTCTCCTCTCCTCTTGTCTTCTCTCATCTCCTCTCCTCTTGCTCAGGGGGTGCCCATCAGCAGATAGAAGGTGAGGGCTACTATGAGCAGCAGACAGAAGGGTGAGGAGAATGTCTGGTAGGCTGTAGACGGCATGAAGATGTCCTCGTATTTATAGATGCTGATCATGTGATCGGAGACTGGCGGAGCATCGTTGTCATGACGTGTGATGGAACCTGGAGGAAAGAGAAGAGTGGGGGAGGAGAGTAAGAGAAAATGGGTAGGGAAATCATTTGCATGTAAAGTGCATTCGGAAAGAGCCCAGATTTGGGACCTCAATCGAACATCTCTGGAGAGACCTGAAAATAGCTGTGCAATGACGCTCCCCATACAACCTGACAGAGCTTGAGAGTATCTGCAGAGAAGAATGGGAGAAACTCCCCATTATAGGTGTGCTAAGCTTGTAGCGTCATACCCAAGAAGCCTCGAGGCTGTAATCACTGCCAAAGGTGCTTCAACAAAGTACTGAGTAAAGGGTCTGAATACTTATGTAAATGCAATATTTCCAGTTTCTTATTTTTAATACATTTGCAAAAATGTCTAAAAACCTGTTTTCGCTTTGTGATTATGGAGTATTGTGTGTAGATTGAGGAGGAAAAAACATAATTTAATACATTTTAGAATAAGGCTGTAACGTAACAAAATGTGAAAAAAGTGAAGGGGTCTGAATACTTTCCGAATGGACTGTACATACTAATAAACACACACATCCACTCTCTGCACACGCACAACACCACACATACACACAGTCCTTGACTGACCTTGTATAGCAGGCCCCCAGGCCAACAGGTAGAACCAGGAGAGATGCAGATCCACCAGTGTCTCCTCTCTAGGGACGTAGAGCGGCCGTTTGAAGCGGCAGGTCACACGGTTGTTGTCAAACACACCCTCTTCGTCCCTGGCAGGATTCCTCTTGATCTCCTTGGCCCACTGGCCCACGTTGTAGAAGTGATGGATACGAACACGCCCATTATCGTCATGGACACAGCCCATCACGTCATCTCCTCCCTGAGAGGGGTGGGGGTGAGGAGAACCAATCAGCATGAAGGATAGGTTGACCAATCAGCCTTGTTTTTTGATGTCTTTGGTGGCAGACTTCATGTGTACCAGATGTAGTAAAAGCCTGAGCTGACTCTGACCAAAATGTCTGTAGAGATGCTGTTGACTAACTAAGAGTCGACTGTATCAAAAGAAAGTCCCACACTCTATACAGTGCATTCGTAAAGCATTCAGCATTCAACTTTTTCCACATTTTGTTACATTACAGCCTTATTGTAAAAATTGATTAAATTAAACATTTCCTTCATCCATATACACACAATACCCCATAATGACAAAGTGAAAACAGGCTTTTAGATTTTTTTTTGCTAAATTATTAAAAAGAAAAAACAGAAATACCTTATTTACATAAGTATTCAGACCCTTCGCTATGAGACTCGAAATTGAGCTCAGGTACATTCTCTTTCCATTGATAATCCTTGAGATGTTTCTACAACTTGATTGGAGTCCACCTGTGGTAAATTCAATTGATTGGACATGATGTCGAAAGGCACATACCTGTCTGTATAAGGTCCCAGAGTTGACAGTGCATGTTAGAGCAAAAACAAAGCCACGAGGTCGACGGAATTGTCCGTAGAGCTCAGAGACAGGATTGTGTCAAGGGACAGATCTGGGGAAGGGTACCAAAACATTTCTGCAGCATTGAAGGTCCCCAAGAACACAGTGGCCTCCATCATTCTTAAATGGAAGAAGTTTGGAACCGCCAAGACTGTCCCTAGAGCTGGCTGCCCGGCCAAACTGAGCAATTGGGGGAGAAGAGCCTTGGTCAGGGAGGTGACCAAGAACCCCATGGTCACTCTGACAGAGCTCCAGAGTTCCTCTGTGCAGCACTCCACCAATCAGGCCTTAATGGTAGAGTGGCCAGATGGAAGCCACTCCTCAGTAAAAGGCACATGACAGCCCACTTGGAGTTTGCCAAAGGGCAACTAAAGGACTCTTAGACCATGAGAAACAAGATTCTCTGGTTTGATGAAACCAATATTGAATGCTAAGTGTCATGTCTGGAGGAAACCTGGCACCATTCCTACGGTGAAGCATGGTGGTGACAGCATCATCCAGTGGGGATGTTTTTCAGCTGCAGGGACTGGGAGACTAGTCAGGATTGAGGGAAAGATGAACGGAGCAAAGTACAGAGAGATCCTTGGTGAAAACCTGCTCCAGAGCGCTCAGGACCTCAGACTGACTGCGACGAAGGTTAACCTTCAAACAGGACAACGATCCTAAGCACATAGACAAGACAACACAGGAGGGGCTTCGAGACAAGTCTCTGAATGTCCTTGAGTGGCTCAGCCAGAGCCCAGACTTCAACCTGATCGAACATCTCTGGATAGACCTGAAAATAGCTGTGCAGCGACGCTCCCCATCCAACCTTTTTTTATTTTTTATTTTATTTTACCGTTATTTTACCAGGTAAGTTGACTGAGAACACATTCTCATTTGCAGCAACGACCTGGGGAATAGTTACAGGGGAGAGGAGGGGGATGAATGAGCCAATTGTAAACTGGGGACTTTTTAGGTGACCATGATGGTTTGAGGGCCAGATTGGGAATTTAGCCAGGACACCGGGGTTAACACCCCTACTCTTACGATAAGTGCCATGGGATCTTTAATGACCTCAGAGAGTCAGGACACCCGTTTAACGTCCCATCCGAAAGACGGCACCCTACACAGGGCAGTGTCCCCAATCACTGCCCTGGGGCATTGGGATATTTTTTTTAGACCAGAGGAAAGAGTGCCTCCTACTGGCCCTCCAACACCACTTCCAGCAGCATCTGGTCTCCCATCCAGGGACTGACCAGGACCAACCCTGCTTAGCTTCAGAAGCAAGCCGGCAGTGGTATGCAGGGTGGTATGCTGCTGGCATACCTGACAGAACTTGAGAGGATTTGCTGAGATGAATGGGAGAAACTCCCCAAATACAGGTGTGCCATGCTTGTAGCGTCATACTCAAGAAGACTCGAGTCTGTAATCGCTGCCAAAGGTGCTTCAACAAAGTACTGAGTAAAGGGTCTGAATACTTATGTAAATAAGTATTCAGCCTTGTCTCCCGGGTGGCGCAGTGGTCTAGGACACTGCATCGCAGTGCTAGCTGCGCCACCAGAGTCTCTGGGTTCACGCCCAGGCTCTGTCGCAGCCGGCCGCAACCGGGAGGTCCGTGGGGCGACGCACAATTGGCATAGCGTCGTCCGGGTTAGGGGTTAGGGAGGGATTGGCCGGTAGGGATATCCTTGTCTCAGTATGTAAAGAATGTATGCACTATGTAAGTCGCTCTGGATAAGAGCATCTGCTAAATGACTAAAATGTAAAAGTAAATGTTATATTTCAGTTTATTTTATTTTAAAAATATGCACAAAAAAAAAATGCTTTTTCATTATGGGATATTGTGTGTAGATTGAGGGAGGAAAAAAACGATTTAATACATTTTTGAATAAGGCTGTAACGTAATAAAATGTGGAAAAAGTCAAGGGGTCTGAATACTTTCTGAATGCACATGTTCCCAACAATTGAATGGATAAACCTAATAACATAATAACATAATAACCTAATAACACCATTGCAGTAATGTTGGTTATTAAGTTTACCCACTCAATTGTTGGAAGCAAATTTTGAGTGTAAGAACAGATCTCACGCATGCTCATACACACACACACACGTACACACCTATGCCCGCACACACACAGATACGGTCCCTTACCATCTTCTTGTCTGAGGAGAAGCCTACAGCCACCCAGCCGTCAGTGTCAGCACTCATCTCATACTCCACGTCTGTCCCGATCCGCCGGTAACTCATGAAATAGTCACACGTCTCTGCATCACACCCCGGCTTCCCATACCTACACACACACACACAATTAAGAAATGTAACCTCTTCAGAGTGATGTGCTCCCACATCTGCCAGAGTGGCACCACAGTACACAGAGAAACCCCTTGACACACACACATGCTTGCAAGCAAAACAATGACCTTATGCAGCCCTTGGTGACTCCACAGTCTACGACTTTGATCCTGGCGAAGGGATCCACAGGAGGGGCGGTGGGGAAGGGGTACCCTGGAGAACACACACCACATAAAAAGGATTATGCTACTGACCTGCCTCCCCAACAATCATCTTTTAGAAGTTCTACCATATGCGTCATTTGGTGGGTTTCAGCCTAATGTGCATTCAGAGAAGCACAACTGCTCCTTCACGTTTCATAACAAAATTGGGATAGTTTGAAATATGTTATTTTAGTTCATTTATTAAAATCTAATAATATACAACATTTAATGTGGTGAAGAACTGTCCAATGCTCGCCCATCTCCAGGCCGGCCAGTGAGAGCCAGAGCGGGGAGAGAGGAGCTGGCGGTAGCTGGCCAGGGTCCTGATCTATGCATGAGTGGACTCGGGTGGAAGTAAGACACTGTACGCTCGGTCAACCTGCGCATCATCACATAACTAGCCAATTAACCACGAATTACGTATCAACCACAGATATGTAGATGCGCCCTCTGATTTCCATCAAGAGAAGGCCTACACATAAACAAACACAGCCTTGATGTCCATGAAAGCCACAGTAAGCAAACACAGTAAGCAAAATGCCTCGTTCAGAAATGGCCTTTCCTGTATCCCTTTCTCACCATCATCCGATAGATGTCTAGACTCCAGGAACTCCGAGGCGAACGTACTGTATGAGTCCTTATGGGGCTCCTTGTGGCCCGGCTCTCCGTGGTCTCCGTGGCTCGCCCGCAGTGCGCCTTCATCCGTGGGGCTAGGCGCTACCCCCCGCCAACTGCCCTGGACCAGGAGCACCGTCAGCTGTAGCAGGCTGCGCAGGAAAATCATGGCCAAAAAGGGAGTATAAAAACGGTCTAAAGGAGACAGAACTGAGACCGAATCCTCATTGTTGGTTGTATTTGAGCATTTCTTTACGGAGCCGAATCACTGGCCCTCAATCGCATCACTACAGAATATTTTCTACGCGGTTGTTTAGTGTGTCGTAGGCTATTTTTCGTAGTGGAATGAGCGCGAGGAGCGGGATCCAGTGATGTCAAACGAATGAGCCTCGGTTAAACCAATCTGGAATTAGCGGGATTTGTAACTGAACCGATCTGTTTTGCCAATTCACTTAATATCTTGTGGGAAACGGAGACGTCCATGATAATCCAAGTGATTGGATTTAATCTTAAAATAATGTAATGATATCGCAGTTTAGGGATGAATGTGTCTGTTGTTGGTTTCGCCCGTCTCCTCTCCTCTCTCCTAATGGCCAATTACGTCTATCGATAGAGCCAATCACTGCAGCGTCCAATAGGAAACCTCGATGTACACTTTGCATTATCAATCTACAGTTTAAATTCCCATTCAGCACTGTTTATGAAAACACAGATGCCAACTGAATAACAATATGGGATAATGTAGGGATTTATACATTTATTATGCTGAAATGTCTGCTATGATAGGTTGGTTTCTTATTCCTTTCCGTGATGTGAAAATATTCTAGAATCTACATTGCATGTTATTGTTGACAGCATTGATAGGACCAAGGACTAAGGCCAAACTGCTGAAAAAAGCAGGACACACAATTTGCCAGTGGTTACAAATGCTTGTTTATTTATTGGTTAGAGGAACATTGGAACCCAGAGCAGCTCACATCAGACATCTGAATTCATTACAGAATGCATGGTGCTCCCCTCACAAAGGGAAGAGCAGGAAGCCCTGGAAAGTGTTAGGCTTATCAGTATCATCAAAGAGCCGCTGCCTGAGGGGAGACTCATGTAGACCACATCTCCCTCCTCCAGCTCTAGAGACATTGCATTAGATATGTATGTATTGTCCTCATCATTATTATGTTCCTGTATCCATATAACTCTGGCTATTCTTCTATAGGCACACACCCAGGGTTTTTGATTTGTGGTAATCAAAAGCGGTGAATCTGAGTAGACTCCTCTCACTGGTGCTGTGAAGACACCAGTACGGAATAGAAGCAGGGAGATGTCTTTCTCTCATAAACATGGTTCTACACTGTACACAAATAGAAACGCAACAATCAACAATTTTTCACTAATTGGTCTTTTGACCAAACAGATCAGCTCTGCAAAAGATCTGATGTGATGGGTTAAAATACCAATTACTGGAAAAAAGATCAGAATTGTACTGCCTGTCTAAACGCAGCCTTAGTATGTATGGTCATTAGTACCTGTAGTTGGTTGTACGCTCCACCAATGTTGGTCATGACTCTGATGAAACCATGGTGATCTCAGTATCGAAGTGTCCTACAAATCACTCAAACCAGCAGAGAAGGCCACCTTTGGTCTGGCTGTGAACACAATGGAGTGAACTCACTGATTACTGGAAAGCATTAACTACAATATGCTAAAGCCAGTGTCAGTGTGAAACATGTGGTGTTTTTGTAAAGTTTATTACCTGTGTTCCCTCTCTTCAGTTCATCTATCTCTCTCTCACTGGCAGTCAGTCTGGCCTCTAAGGCTAAAATAACACAAAAGGAACATCAGATTAAATAATCATCATCATGATCATTTTAATATAACATGACCATGTACAAATAACATCAACATTAACTTAACTAAATTATCTATAGCCAAATAATTGTAAAAGCAATTTAATTCAACATATATTCTCCTCTGGACTTGGTCAACAACTTACATATTCATATACTGAAATTGTTGACCAAATCCAAATTACATTACCTGCATTCTCTCTCTTCAGTTCCCTTCCTGGCTCCCACTGGCTGTCACTCTGCCACCTGCATTCTCTCTCTTCAGTTCCTCCAGGCTTTCCTGGCTGTCACTCTGGCCCCCGTCACTGACAGCCATTGATTCTCCACTTAAAACCTCTTTGGGCTAGGGGGCAGAATTTTCACATTCGGACAAAAAGCGTGCCCAGAGTAAACTGCCTGCTTCTCAGGCCCAAAAGCTAAGATATGCATATTATTAGTAGATTTGGATAGAAAACACTCTGACGTTTCTAAAACTGTTTGAATGATGTCTGTGAGTATAACCAAACTCATATGGCAGGCGAAAACCTGAGAAAAATCCAACCAGGAAGTGGGAAATCTGAGGTTTGTAGTTTTTCAAGTGATTGCCTATCCAATATACAGTGTAAATTTGGTCATACTGCACTTCCCAAGGCTTCCACTAGATGTCAACAGTCTTTAGAACGTTGTTTCAGGCTTCTACTGTGAAAGGGGAGCGAATAAGAGCTGTTTGAACCAGTGGTCTGGCTGAAAGCCATGAGTTGTTGATCGCGCGTGGCCGTGAGCACGAGCTCCGTTCCCTTTCCTTTCTAAAGACAAAGGAATTGTCCGGTTGGAGTAGTATTGAAGATTTATGATAAAAAACATCCTAAAGATTGATTCTATACATCGTTTGACATGTTTTTACAAACTGTAATGGAACTTTTTTGACTTTTCGTCTGGACTTTGTGCTCACACCTTGTGCATTTGTTTAGTGTACTAAACGCGCAAACAAAAAGGAGGTATTTGGACATAAATATGGACTGTATCGAACAAAACAAACATTTATTGTGGAACTGGGATTCCTGGGAGTGCATTCCGATGAAGATCATCAAAGGTATGTGAATATTTATAATGCTATTTCTGACTTTTGTTGACTCCACAACATGGCGGGTGTCTGTATGGCTTGTTTTGGTGGCTGAGCGCTGTACTCAGATTATTGCATAGTGTGCTTTTGCCGTAAAGCTTTTTTGAAATCTGACACAGCGGTTGCATTAAGGAGAAGTGTATCTTTAATTCTCTGTAAAACACTTGTATCTTTCATCAATGTTTATGAGTATTTCTGTAAATTGATGTGGCTCTCTGCAAAATCACCGGATGTTTTGGAGGCAAGACATTACTGAACATAACGCGCAAATGTAAACTGAGATTTTTGGATATAAATATGAACTTTATCGAACAAAACATACATGTATTGTGTAACATGAAGTCCTATGAGTGCCATCTGATGAAGATCATCAAAGGTTAGTGATTAATTTTATCTCTATTTCTGCTTTTTGTGACTCCTCACTTTGGCTGGAAAATGGCTGTATGTTTCTTTGTGACTAGGTGCTGACCTAACATAATCGTATGGTGTGCTTTCGTTGTAAAGCCTTTTTGAAATCGGACACTGGTTGGATTAACAAGAAGTTTATTTTTTAAATGGTGTAAAATACTTGTATGTTTGAGGAATTTTAATTATGAGATTTCTGTTGTTTGAATTTGGCGCTCTGCACTTTCACTGGCTGTTGTCAAATTGACCCCGGTAACGGGATTTGAGCCCTAAAAAGTTAACAGACCTTATCCAAATTAACTTAGGTATTCATACGTACTGTAGCAGTCCATTACCTGCATTTTCAAGTCTTAGCTCATCTACCAGGGTGATTCTCATGAAACCAGTTTTAAAATGTCTGTAGCAAATTGAGTTACAAAACCATGATGCATGTGCAAAAATAAAGTATCATTCTGAGGACTAAGATGTCTAGTTTTTGGGAAAGTGTCTAATTTTAAAGAAATAAAAAGAAATCGGCCAAAATTCTCATTATCGAAATGCTAATTCTCATTACACTCCCCTTTATCCCACTTCTCATTGTAAGGGGTTTGTGTTGGTGGCAGGGAAGTCAGGCGCAGGAGAACGAACTTGGTATAAACAGAGTTGTTTAATAAATGCTGACATAACTCCCAAAAAAAACAAAATGTACAAAATAACAAAGTGGGTACAAAACCCGTCGCACACCAACACTAAATAGCACATCACATACAAACAAAACAATCTCCGACAAGGACATGAGGGGAAACAGAGCGTTAAATACACAACATGTAATTGATTGGATTGGAACCAGGTGTGAAGGAAGACAAGACAAAACCAATGGAAAATGACAAATGGATCAGTGATGGCTAGAAGGTCGGTGACGTCGACCGCCGAACCCCGCCCGAACAAGGAGAGAGACCGACTTCGGCGGAAGTCGTGACACTCATTACCAAAAACGGCTAAAGAGCTCAAATTGGGGAAAAAAAGTCTGATTACATTTTATAATAATTGTATAATTTAATTTGAAATGTTTATTTTCAGTGTTATGTTTAACTCACATATTTTCATTAGGGTGGCAATATTAAAAAATATTTAAAATATTGATTTGTTTATGACTTTTTTGGACTTCGACAACTGTTATGTAATGTGAATTTTGTGAAACGGTTGTTAAAATGCATAATCTGATCTGATCAAAAACATAATAATTATGAAATAGATAATTACAGATCCTAATCTCAGTGATTCCAGAGGGAATTTAGTGAAAAAATTACTCTTGACATTATTATTTTTTTACTGTTTTGTGAGAAATGCCCACCGGGTCCTCACTGTCCCTCAGTCTGACCCCCATGTTCCTCAGCTCCACTCTCTGTTCCACCACCATGTCTCTCAGTGATCTCAGCTAAGCCCAGATGTCAGGGGTGATGGTGATCTGGTCGCTCGTCTGTTTGTGACTCGTCTCTGTAGCTTCTACGTTTTGATTATCGAATTGAAGCTCACCCTGCTCTCACCCCGTATACTGTGACCCTGATGTCATTCTCCCTAACCCCTCCACTCTGGCCCTGAGCCCAGATATCAGAACCACCATTATTACTGCTCTCACCCCGTATACTGTGACCCTGTAGAGTGATGTCATTCTCCCTAACCCCTCCACTCTGGCCATGAGCCCAGATATCAGAACCACCATTATTACTGCTCTCCCCCTGTTCGCTGTGACCCTGCAGAGTGATGTCATTCTCCCTAACCCCTCCATTCTGGCCCTGAGCCCATGTCCCAGACAGACAGAACAGCAACACCAGCAGAGCTACAGCATCACTCATTCTGAAACAATACCTCTTCAGAACTAATGTAGTCTACTGGGCTCAGTCCTCTTCTTTATACACACTGGTCTTGGTAAAGGAATAATGAGAATTGAACATATTTTATTTATTTATTTATTTTACCGTTATTTTACCAGGTAAGTTGACTGAGAACACGTTCTCATTTGCAGCAACGACCTGGGGAATAGTTACAGGGGAGAGGAGGGGGATGAATGAGCCAATTGTAAACTGGGAATTATTTGGTGACCATGATGGTTTGAGGGCCAGATTGGGAATTTAGCCAGGACACCGGGGTTAACACCCCTACTCTTACGATAAGTGCCATGGGATCTTTAATGACCTCAGAGAGTCAGGACACCCGTTTAACGTCCCATCCGAAAGACGGCACCCTACACAGGGCAGTGTCCCCAATCACTGCCCTGGGGCATTGGGATATTTTTTTATTTTTTTTTAGACCAGAGGAAAGAGTGCCTCCTACTGGCCCTCCAACACCACTTCCAGCAGCATCTGGTCTCCCATCCAGGGACTGACCAGGACCAACCCTGCTTAGCTTCAGAAGCAAGCCAGCAGTGGTATGCAGGGTGGTGCTGACTCTGACCATTTTTTGTTTAAACAACACCAGGGACAGATAAAGTGAAACAGTGGGTGAGTTGACCTCATTGAAACGTGACTCTGTATGAGGCGGTGGGAGAACTGGACCTGTTATTGGGTTGAAGATCTCTCTTCATCTCCACAGTTTGTACATGTTCTATGTCCACTGATGTTACTGGAACCACACCAAGCACTCTACTGAGAGCCAGTCCTTGGAGGTTGAAGGAGGTCTGTATAATATAGAACATGTATAGAACATGTAGGGATAAAGAGAGTTCTTCAACCCAGTGACAGGTTCACTTCTCCCATCATCTCATACAGAGTCACGTTTCAATGAGGTGGTGTTAGTGTTTTTTTTACATTTTCCATCAGAGACATACAGTATGTTCAATTGTCATGATTCCTTTACCAACACCAATCTTTGTGTGAATGACCAGTCTTTGTGTGAACGAGTCTTTACCTGAACAGCTCTCTTCTCTGTATACATCAATGATGTCGCTCTTGCTACTGGTGATTCTCTGATCCACCCCTACACAGACGACGCCATTCTGTATACCTCTGGCCCTTTTTTGGACACTGTGTTAAATCAAATCAAATCAAATGTATTTATATAGCCCTTCATACATCAGCTGATATCTCAAAGTGCTGTACAGAAACCCAGCCTAAAACCCCAAACAGCAAGCAATGCAGGTGTAGAAGCACGGTGGCTAGGAAAAACTCCCTAGAAAGGCCAAAACCTAGGAAGAAACCTAGAGAGGAACCAGGCTATGAGGGGTGGCCAGTCCTCTTCTGGCTGTGCCGGGTGGAGATTATAACAGAACATGGCCAAGATGATCAAATGTTCATAAATGACCAGCATGGTCAAATAATAATAATCACAGTAGGTGTCTGGTTAGACTGTAAACTCTCCTTTCAGACTCACATTAAGCATCTCCAATCCAAAATTAAATCTAGAATCGGCTTCCTATTTCGCAACAAAGCATCCTTCACTTATGCTGCCAAACATACCCTCGTAAAACTGACTATCCTACCGATCCTCTACTTCGGCGATGTCATTTACAAAATAGCCTCCAACACTCTACTCAACAAATTGGATGCAGTCTATCACAGTGCCATCCGTTTTGTCACCAAAGCCCCATATACTACCCACCACTGCGACCTGTATGCTCTCGTTGGCTGGCCCTCGCTTCATACTCGTCGTCAAACCCACTGGCTCCAGGTCATCTACAAGTCTCTGCTAGGTAAAGCCCCGCCTTATCTCAGCTCACTGGTCACCATAGCAGCACCAAACCGTGACACGCGCTCCAGCAGGTATATCTCACTGGTCACCCCCAAAGCCAATTCTTCCTTTGGTCGCCTTTCCTTCAGGTTCTCTGCTGCCAATGACTGGAATGAACTGAAAAAAAACACTGAGGCTGGAGACTCATATCTCCCTCACTAGCTTTAAGCACCAGCTGTCAGAGCAACTCACAGATCACTGCACCTGTAAATAGCCCATCTGTAAACAGCCCATCCAACTACCTCATCCCCATACTGTATTTATTTATCTTGCTCCTTTGCACCCCAGTATCTCTACTCGCACATTCATCTTCTGCACATCTACCATTCCAGGGTTTAATTGCTATATTGTAATTACTTCGCCACCATGGCCTATTTATTGCCTTACCTCCCTTATCCTACCTCATTTGCACTTACTGTATAGAGACTTTTTCTACTGTATTATTGACTGTATGTTTGTTTATTCCATGTGTAACTGTGTTGTTGTATGTGTTGATCAGCTTTGCTTTATCTTGGCCAGGTTGCAGTTGTAAATGAGAACTTGTTCTCAACTAGCCTACCTGGTTAAATAAAGGTGCAATAAATAAAAAAACACAAAATTCTAACTTTCTTCACTGGTTGTGCTTATTCCTGCCTATAGATGGCAGTATAGGTCCACTGTTCTAATGTCTGGCACACAGTCAGTACTGTGCAATTGGTTTAGCCGTAGTAATCACAATGATTGTGTGCTAAAGTACAAAACGGTTATGTTAATGAAATAACCAACAGAGGACATAGATGTGAAAACCAACCTTTATGATAACAGACTTTGTTTCATTTCATACATTTCAGCTGGGCAGATGGAGAGGGACTCGACTGAGTGAGACTGGAGAAGACTGGGGTAAAATCATAACCCACCTGTAGGTGTTGCTAGTGACTGAGTGAGACTGGAGAAGACTGGGGTAAAATCATAACCCACCTGTAGGTGTTGCTAGTGACTGAGTGAGACTGGAGAAGACTGGGGTAAAATCATAACCCACCTGTAGGTGTTGCTAGTGACTGAGTGAGACTGGAGAAGACTGGGGTAAAATCATAACCCACCTGTAGGTGTTGCTAGTGACTGAGTGAGACTGGAGAAGACTGGGGTAAAATCATAACCCACCTGTAGGTGTTGCTAGTGACTGAGTGAGACTGGAGAAGACTGGGGTAAAATCATAACCCACCTGTAGGTGTTGCTAGTGACTGAGTGAGACTGGAGAAGACTGGGGTAAAATCATAACCCACCTGTAGGTGTTGCTAGTGACTGAGTGAGACTGGAGAAGACTGGGGTAAAATCATAACCCACCTGTAGGTGTTGCTAGTGCAACACGTGAACAGGCTCACATTGTCTCTGTCTCTGCAGCTGCTAAATCCACCATGTGTGTGAGTGCGTGGGTGTGTGTCCTTGCTGCACTGTTGACCTTTCACCCCTCTTCTCTCTGTCTGCGCTCTGTAATGACCCTGATCAATCGCTCTGCTCACTCCCTCCCTCTCTCTCTGTCTCTGCTCACTCCCTCCCTCTCTCTCTGTCTCTGCTCACTCCCTCCCTCTATCTCTGTCTCTGTCTCTGCTCACCCCCTCCCTCTGTCTCTGTCTCTGTCTCTGTCTCTGCTCACTCCCTCCTACTCTCTGTCTCTGCTCAGTCCCTCCCTCTCTCTGTCTCTGCTCACTCCCTCCCTCTATCTCTGTCTCTGTCTCTGCTCACTCCCTCCCTCTGTCTCTGTCTCTGTCTCTGTCTCTGTCTCTGCTCACTCCCTCCTACTCTCTGTCTCTGCTCACTCCCTCCCTCTCTCTGTCTCTGCACACTCCCTCCCTCTCTCTCTGTCTCTGCTCACTCCCTCCTTCTATCTCTGTCTCTGTCTCTGCTCACTCCCTCCCTCTCTCTGTCTCTGCTCACTCCCTCCCTCTCTCTCTGTCTCCGCTCACTCCCGATCCTCTGAATTATCCTCTGTTTATCCAACTATTATTCTCTCTCTGTCTCTTCTCTCTCTGTCTCTCTCTCTCTCTGTCTCTCTTCTCTCTTCTGTCTCTTCTCTCTCTGTCTCTATCTCTGTCTCTGCTCTCTCTCTCTCTCTGTCTCTCCTCTCTCTCTTCTCTCTTCTGTCTCTTCTCTCTCTGTCTCTGCTCTCTCTCTCTCTTTTCTCTTCTCTCTCTTCTCTCTTCTCTCTCTCTCTCTCTCTTCTCTCTCTTCCTCCCTCTCTCTCTTCTCTCTCTCTCTTCCTCCCTCTCTCTCGCTCTCCTCTCTCTCTGTTTCTCTTCTTCCCCCCTCTCTATATCTCTCTCCCCCTCTCTCTCTCTCAATTAACACTCTACATGGGGGAGCAGTGCATGGTGGGTAATGAGGGACTCCTGACTTATCTTAGTAACGTCAAAGGCCCGTTCATTACCACATAGACACCCTAGACACTCACACACACAGGGAGAGAGAGAGGATGGATGGAGGGAGAGAATCTGCTAAATGTCAGCGGTGTGTCTCCTGGGTCTGAGAGACGAGTGAGTGACAGGAGAACAACAGCCGCCAGCCCAATTCAGAAACACTGCCACTGTGTGTGTGTGTGTGCGTGTGTGTGTGTGTGTGTGTGTGTGTGTGTGTGTGTGTGTGTGTGTGTGTGTGTGTGTGTGTGTGTGTGTGTGTGTGTGTGTGTGTGTGTGTGTGTGTGTGTGTGTGTGTGTGTGTGTGTGTGTGTGTGTGTGTGTGTGTGTGTGTGTACTGTGAGTCTGCATCTGTGTCAGTGTACCTGTATCTGCGTGTGTATGTCTGTGTGTACTGTGTGTGTGTGTACTGTGAGTCTGCATCTGTGTCAGTGTACCTGTGTCTGCGTGTGTATGTCTGTGTGTACTGTGTGTCTGCATCTGTGCCAGGGTACCTGTATCTGTGACTATGCGTGTATGTCTGTGTGTGTACTGTGTGTCTGCATCTGTGTCAGTGTACCTGTGGCTGTGTGTGTACAGGTCTATCTCCCCACACACACGGTAAGATGTGGATGTTGAGAGGGATCAGCAGTGATGTGGATGGCTTAGTCAGAGCTGTCAATCAATACTGGTCTCCAGAGAATACTGGCCTATTGAACACAGACAGACTACTCACATCTGCTCTCTCTCCATCTATCTCCCCCTCTCTCTCTCTCTTTCTCTCTGTCTCTTCCTCTCCTACCCTCTTACCTTCTGGTCTTCCTTGCTTCACACACACAAAGCGCTGTGATGTTCTGTGGTCAGTGCTCTAACTGTAGGGTCTTCAGCCGTGAGATGTCATTTAGCAGCCGTCAGGAGTCACTCCACTCAAGAGAGAAGGGTAAGTACAGCTGGCACGACCATTACACAGGCGTGCGCACACACACACACACACACACACACACACACACACACACACACACACACACACACACACACACACACACACACACACACACACACACACACACACACACACACACACACACACACACACACACACACACACACACACACACACACACACACACACATTCCTTTAGTTAGGGATCAATAGGCTGTTGCTGTTAGCAGCTGTAGTCTCTCTATCTCTCCAGCATTGATGTGATGTGGCCGCAATGTGGTCACTCTGCACCCACAGATCCACCTGACCTCAAATGATCAGAGTACAGAGGACTGAACGCAGACACACAACAAACAAACGGTTTGATTTGATTTAACAGAGTGAGGTGGAGCAGAATCTAACACCATTTGGTTGTTTTGAATTAATGGTAGAGATAAGGTACTGTTGTATTGAATTAATGGTAGAGATACGGTACTGTTGTATTGAATTAATGGTAGAGATAAGGTACTGTTGTATTGAATTAATGGTAGAGATGAGGTACTGTTGTATTGAATTAATGGTAGAGGTAAGGTACTGTTGTATTGAATTAATGGTAGAGATAAGGTACTGTTGTATTGAATTAGTGGTAGAGATAAGGTACTGTTGTATTGAATTAATGGTGGAGATAAGGTACTGTTGTATTGAATAATGGTAGAGTTAAGGTACTGTTGTATTGAATTAATGGTAGAGATAAGGTACTGTTATATTGAATTAATGGTAGAGGTAAGGTACTGTTGTATTGAATTAATGGTAGAGATAAGGTACTGTTGTATTGAATTAATGGTAGAGATAAGGTACTGTTGTATTGAATTAATGGTAGAGGTAAGGTACTGTTGTATTGAATTAATGGTAGAGATAAGGTACTGTTGTATTGAATTAGTGGTAGAGATAAGGTACTGTTGTATTGAATTAATGGTAGAGATAAGGTACTGTTGTATTGAATAATGGTAGAGTTAAGGTACTGTTGTATTGAATTAATGGTAGAGTTAAGGTACTGTTGTATTGAATTAATGGTTGAGTTAAGGTACTGTTGTATTGAATTAATGGTTGAGTTAAGGTACTGTTGTATTGAATTAATGGTAGAGTTAAGGTACTATTGTATTGAATTAATGGTAGAGATACGGTACTGTTGTATTGAATTAATGGTAGAGATAAGGTACTGTTGTATTGAATTAATGGTAGAGATAAGGTACTGTTGTATTGAATAATGGTAGAGTTAAGGTACTGTTGTATTGAATTAATGGTTGAGTTAAGGTACTGTTGTATTGAATTAATGGTTGAGTTAAGGTACTGTTGTATTGAATTAATGGTAGAGTTAAGGTACTGTTGTATTGAATTAATGGTTGAGATAAGGTACTGTTATATTGAATTAATGGTAGAGATAAGGTACTGTTATATTGAATTAACGGTAGAGATAAGGTACTGTTGTATTGAATTAATGGTAGAGATAAGGTACTGCTGTATTGAATTAGTGGTAGAGATAAGGTACTGTTGTATTGAATTAATGGTAGAGATAAGGTACTGTTATATTGAATTAACGGTAGAGATAAGGTACTGTTGTATTGAATTAATGGTAGAGATAAGGTACTGTTGTATTGAATTAATTGTAGAGATAAGGTACTGTTGTATTGAATTAAGGGTGGAGTTTCAAGTCTCACTCAACTTTCTGTTAGAGGAATGTTGTATTGTACATGTGCTCACTATGACAATGTTACTACTAGCATGAGCCATGCAAGAACCATCTAGGATTGGTCTAGATAGAACCATCTAGGATTGGTCTAGATAGAACTATCTAGGTTTAGTCTAGATATATCCATCTAGGATTGGTCTAGAACCATCTAGAATTGGTCTAGAACCATCTTGGATTGGTCTAGATAGAACATCTAGGATTGGTCTAGAACCATCTAGGATTGGTCTAGAACCATCTAGGATTGGTCTAGATAGAAAATCTAGGATTGGTCTAGAACCATCTAGGATTGGTCTAGAACCATCTAGGATTGGTCTAGAACCATCTAGGATTGGTCTAGATAGAAAATCTAGGATTGGTCTAGAACCATCTATGATTGGTCTAGAACCATCTAGGATTGGTCTAGATAGAACATCTAGGATTGGTCTAGAACCATCTATGATTGGTCTAGAACCATCTAGGATTGGTCTTGCTGTGTGTGGATGTGGCTGAGAGGGTAGTGCTCCAGCTTGATGACATGTTGGCTGAGGGGATTGGCTCATCAGCAGAGGGACAGACAGGACATCCATCACGTTTAAAAAAATATATTTAACCTTTATTTAACTAGGCAAGTCAGTTAAGAACAAATTCTTATTTACAATGACGGCCTACTAACAGTGGGTTAACTGCCTTGTTCAGGGACAGCTCGGGGATTCGATCTAGCAACCTTTCGGTTACTGGCCCAACACTCTAACCACAAGGCTACCTGCCACCCCTCAACCATTATTTCAATGTCCCAGAGCACTGACAAACACACACACGCACGCACGCACGCACGCACGCACGCACACACACACACACACACACACACACACACACACACACACACACACACACACACACACACACACACACACACACGCTTCTTAAGTGGGAAGGAGCTCTAAAGGACTAGATCAGATCTAATCTCCTTCAGAGACAGAGAGAGGAGGAAAGTGAGAGGACTAGGAAAGTGAGAGGACTAGGAATGGGAGAGAGAGAAAGAAGGAGAGAAGGAGAGCGAGAGAGAGAGGGGGGAGAGAGAAAGAAGGAGAGAGAGAGGCAGAGTTAGTGAGAGTGACTCAATCTGTGAATGATGGCCAAGCCACTTCACACACACACACACATACAACGCACATTCACACACACAAATGCACACACACACATACACACACGCACACACACACACACACACACACACATACACACACGCACACCCTGAAGCAGTGATTATGGTGTTGGGCAGCAGTGGGAGCTGGGAGCTGGTCTGTCATTAGTGTGGTTAATCACAGCTCTGCTCCGCGTGAAGCTCCCCACCCTCCAGAGACAGGCTGATGAACTGTGAGCCGTGCCCAGTCTACGTTGCCCCAGCCTGGGCTATGGCGGCTCCCCCGGCCCCCTGCCTGCTCCAGCCACGGACACTAATCTATAACTCCACTCTGGAGCACGGGGCTAAGGCTCTGCCTGCCGGACAGAGGAGGAGACAGAGGGACGCTATGCATGCTAATGAGACACACACACACACCTGCAGACACACACATTTGAAGAGACACATACAAACACACACTAACAGAGACACACTTACAGAAACACACAGGCTTCCAGATCAGTGTGGCTTCTAATATGAGTGATCTCCACTTGGCTAACCAGACCATCACACCAGCACTCTACATCTCAACCAAACAACAACCTTGTCCCACTGCGGTTAAACCATTAACCACTGACCTTAACCCTTATTGACCAGGCCCTGACCTCAGACCGTGGTTAATGACCAACCCCAGAGTGGAGTGTAGAGCTTAATGACCGTGGGGAGCTGAAGGACCATGAAGGGTTGTGAGAGGAACCCTCTAGCTGTGACCCTCCCTTCCTCCCCCAGGACCGAGAGCAGACCTCCTCCCTACTGTCTTTCCTTGTGCCCAGGCCACATTCATACACATTCACACCAGCGGAGGCTGCTGAGGGGAGGACGGCTCATAATAACGGCCCGAACGGAGTGAATGGAATGGCATCAAACACAAAGAAACAATATGTATTATACCTTTCCATTAATTCTGCTCCAGTCATTACCACGAGCCCGTGCTCCCCAACTAAGTTGACACCAACCTCCTTTGATTGACACATTTGGGATGTGAGGCGTCCCCAGAAATGAGAGGAGTGTGACTCCCAGTGTTGGTGAGGCTACTCTGAAAGTAGAGTTTACCTAGATACCAATGACTTCACACTGCAAGAAGTGAAACTACACTAGAGCTGCCCTGAAGAAAAATATAGTTTACCTAGATACCGATGACTTTACACTGCAAGAAGTGAAACTATACTAGAGCTTCCTGTCACGACTTCAGCCGAGGTTGGCTCCCCTGCCTGTTCAGGCGGTGCTCGGCGGTCGTCGTCACTGGCCTACTAGCCGCCACCGATCCCTTTTTCGTTGTCTGTTTGTTTTGTCTTATTAGTTGCACCTGTGTCTATTTGTGTGCTTGATGGGCTTCCTTATTTAAAGTACGTTTACCCGCCCTTGTTTTGTGCGGGATTATTCTTGTGTTAGGTGTGTGCGTTATTTAGGTGTGTTCGTGTTCTAGACTTGGGACCCTGTGTTTTGGGTGGTCCATTTATTTCCGCGCCCTGTGTTGTGGGCTTGCTTTTGTGCCGTATTAAAGTGCACTTTTCCCTGTGGAACTCTCTGCTCTCTGCGCCTGATTCTTCCTCACACACCTAGTCCCGCGTGACACTTCTCTTAAGAAAAATATAGTTACTTAACTAAAGTTACTTTGAAAAAGTAGTTCACTACATCCAAACTACTTTGTGACAAATTATCATATGTACATCTGGAATGTCATAGACTACACATTATCATATGTACATCTGGAATGTCATACACTACACATTATCATATGTACATCTGGAATGTCATACACTATAAATTATCATATGTACATCTGGAATGTCATACACTACACATTATCATATGTACATCTGTAATGTCATACACTATAAATTATCATATGTACATCTGGAATGTCATAGACTACACATTATCATATGTACATCTGGAATGTCATAGACTACACATTATCATATGTACATCTGGAATGTCATAGACTACACATTATCATATGTACATCTGGAATGTCATAGACTACACATTATCATATGTACATCTGGAATGTCATCGACTACACATTATCATATGTACATCTGGAATGTCATAGACTACACATTATCATATGTACATCTGGAATGTCATAGACTACACATTATCATATGTACATCTTGAATGTCATAGACTACACATTATCATATGTACATCTGGAATGTCATAGACTACACATTATCATATGTACATCTGGAATGTCATAGACTACACATTATCATATGTACATCTGGAATGTCATAGACTACACATTATCATATGTACATCTGGAATGTCATAGACTACACATTATCATATGTACATCTGGAATGTCATAGACTACACATTATCATATGTACATCTGGAATGTCATACACTACACATTATCATATGTACATCTGGAATGTCATAGACTACACATTATCATATGTATATCTGGAATGTCATAGACTACACATTTCAAGAACAGAACACTTTGGGGTCATATGTTAACAGAATGTGTAATTTAACCTATTAAACACAAAAACACTGTTTCAAGTGAGAATTAGGCAGTTATGACGCCGAAAAATAAAGGAAAGTATTGCCTACTTCACCTATATTTTCGTTTCTTCTTGCAAAGTTCCAGTAGTTAGCTATACCGCTACATGACAAAAAAGTAATTCACTGAAACACAACCAAGATTTTTATTTATTTCAACTACCACCAAGCTACTGCAAAATGTAGTACATATAGTTTACTACTCCCCAACACTGTCTCCCTTAGTGAGCGATTGGCTGGTCCTCCTCTATCCCACAGTCCCCTGTGAGCTCATTAGCCCTAATCAGCAACCCCCGCCCCTCACCCTACACACACATTACACTCTCCATCAACAGTTTATGTGCGTGCGTATGAGTGTTAAAGGACGATGAAGGTCAGAGAGACCCATGGGTACCAGTCTCTCCCCCCCCCCCCCCCACAGCCCTCTACACTAGACAGAGAGAGAAGGGGGGAGAGAAAAGAGCTGAAAGGGAGGAGACAGGTGGGTGGAGAAATAATGTGTCAAATTAGTATAGGCCTAATGACTCTGTGTATCTAAGAGTGACCTGGGACCAGAGAGACCAGAGATCAATCAGAGAGAGACCAGAGAGAGCAGAGTGAGACAAGAGAGAGCAGAGAGACCAGAGAGAGACCAGAGAGAGCAGAGAGAGAGCAGAGAGAGACCAGAGAGTGACCAGAGAGACCAGAGAGAGCAGAGAGAGAGCAGAGAGAGCAGAGAGAGACAAGAGAGAGCAGAGAGACCAGAGAGAGACCAGAGAGTGACCAGAGAGACCAGAGAGAGCAGAGAGAGAGCAGAGATAGACCAGAGAGACCAGAGAGACCAGAGAGAGACCAGAGAGAGCAGAGAGAGACAAGAGAGAGCAGAGTGACCAGAGAGAGACCAGAGAGTGACCAGAGAGAGCAGAGAGAGAGCAGAGAGAGACAAGAGAGAGCAGAGAGACCAGAGAGTGACCAGAGAGACCAGAGAGAGACCAGAGAGACCAGAGAGAGCAGAGAGAGAGCAGAGAGACCAGAGAGAGACCAGAGAGCATAGATAGACCAGAGAGAGACCAGCGAGAGACCAGAGAGACCAGAGAGAGACCAGAGAGAGAGCAGAGAGACCAGAGATAGACCAGAGATAGACCAGAGAGCAGAGAGAGACCAGAGAGAGCAGAGAGAGACCAGAGATAGACCAGAGAGACCAGAGAGAGCAGAGAGAAACCAGAGATAGACCAGAGAGACCAGAAAGGGCAGAGAGAGCAGATATAGACCAGAGAGACCAGAGAGAGAGACAAGAGAGAGACCAGAGAGACCAAAGAGAGAGACCAGAGATAGACCAGAGAGACCAGAGATAGATCAGAGAGACCAGAGAGAGACCGCAGAGAGGCCGGAAAGAGACGAGACAGACCAGTCAGTGAGAGTCTTTGTAGCAAGTCTTCAGGTTAGTCTTACTGGACTAAGAACGGCCTGAGACATAATAACCTGAGACCCACAACATCATTATCTCTGTCTCTCCCTCTCTATTTTCTGTCCTTTCTAGTCTCTGTCTGTCCCTCGCTCCTGGTCCTTTTCCCTCACTCCATTCTTCCCTCTCTCCGCATCTCTCTGCCATGTAGCAGTGATCATAGCTGAATGAACCTGTAGAGTCTTAATCAGAGCCTTGGCAGAAACATCCCTTACACCACCCCAATCATCTCCTACTCTCACACACCAACACACTCCGCACACGCACACACTCACACACACTAAACAAACAGGCATCCTTAATGTGACACCAATCATCTCCTCTTCATCTCAATGAGCGCCCCACCCTAAAATAACACACGACACACCATCCTCTCCACTCAATCAGCTTCAACAGTGTGTGTTTGTGTTGAGGGGGGTGGGGGGGATTCACTTCTCTATTTATCTCAGTGACCTGAATTAAAGCGTAACCCCCCCCCCCCTCCCTCTCCCGTCAGGGCAGTGTGTGTATTGATAATGGCCATTAGCATATTTATGATCATTGCCAGCCTCGTATTGTTTGCGTGGAACATTAATCTTCATCTGATGCCTGGCAACTGACAGCTCAATCTAACAGGCCATCACTGGGCACACACACACACACACACACACACACACACACACACACACACACACACACACACACACACACACACACACACACACACACACACACACACACACACACACACACACACACACACTCTCATGTTGAGGAGGAGGGCATTGTCTCATGGCAAACACACACACAGACTTCAACACACAGACTTCAACACATTGACAAACCAGACTAAAAGACGGGCATTGTCTTTCTGCAGCTAACACACACACATAAACACACACACAGAGACTTCAACACACAGACTTCAACACTTTGACAAACCAGACTAATAGACTGGCATTGTCTTTCTGCAGCTAACACACACACACATATCCACACACACACATGTGCAAACATATACACAACAAGACAAGCATTGTCTTTGTGCTACACACAAACACAGTGATTGACGTTCACCCCGGTGTGTGTAATCAGGTGAGGTTGTTCTCCCCAGCTGAGACGAGGGCTCGCTGGCATCACGGTTGGCGTGCTGATGGTCCCTCTGTACCAGGCTGGGCCCACTGCTCCCCCAATCAGCCTCAACCCCCCCCCCCCCCCCCCCCCCCCTTGACGCCCGCATGCACCA
The DNA here is from genome assembly GCF_029448725.1 of Salvelinus fontinalis. Taxonomy (NCBI): domain Eukaryota; kingdom Metazoa; phylum Chordata; class Actinopteri; order Salmoniformes; family Salmonidae; genus Salvelinus; species Salvelinus fontinalis. The sequence goes on from NC_074670.1 coordinate 11,142,241, forward strand.
CATCCCTCCCTATCCCACCCCAGCACCCATGCCCAAGGCAAGTCTCCACAAATAACCCCCCACCAGGGGTGTTTAACTAAGCATCGGGTGTGAGCTTAGCACAGAGAGGTTAGTAGGTGTGTATGCAGACACATGAGGTAGAGGAAGACTGAGGTTCACCAGGAGGTCTTAGATTCCCCCACTGCTTCTCCCTCCCTCCCTCCCTCTCCCCACTCTCCCTTGTCCTCTTCACCCCTATCCCCTTCCATCTCTTCTCCTTCTCATCCCTACCCCCCTCCCTCTCTCCATCCCTACCCTCCTCCCTCCCTCTATCCCTAACCTCCTCCCTCCATCCCTACCCTCCTCCCTCCATCCTTACCCTCCTCCTTCCCTCCATCCCTACCCTCCTCCCTCCCTCTATCCCTACCCCCCTCCATCCCTACCCTCCTCCCTCCATCCCTACCCTTCTCCCTCCATCCCCACCCTCCTCCCTCCATCCCTCCCCTCCATCATTACCCTCCTCCCTCCACCCCTACCCTACTCCCTCCACCCTCCACCATTACCCTCCTCCCTCCATCCCTACCCTACTCCCTCCATCCCTACCCTCCACCCTCCATCATTACCCTCCTACCCTCCATCCCTACCCTCCACCATTACCCTCCTCCCTCCATCCCTACCTTCCTACCCTCCTACCTCCATCCCTACCCTCCATCATTAAATCAAATAAAATAAAAATGTATTTGTCACATACACATGGTTAGCAGATGTTAATGCGAGTGTAGCGAAATGCTTGTGCTTCTAGTTCCAACAATGTAGTAATAACCAACGAGTAATCTAACCTAACAATTCCACAACTACTACCTTATACACACAAGTGTAAAGGGATAAAGAATATGTACATAAGATATATGAATGAGGGATGGTACAGAACGGCATAGGCAAGATGCAGTAGATGGTATAGAGTACAGTATATACATATGAGATGAGTAATGTAGGGTATGTAAACATTATATTAAGTGGCATTGTTTAAAGTGTCTAGTGATACATTTTTACATACATTTCCATCAATTCCCATTATTAAAGTGGCTGGAGTTGAGTCAGTATGTTGGCAGCGGCCACTAAATGTTAGTGGTGGCTGTTTAACAGTCTGATGGCCTTGAGATAGAAGCTGTTTTTCAGTCTCTCGGTCCCTGCTTTGATGCACCTGTACTGACCTCGCCTTCTGGATGATAGCGGGGTGAACAGGTAGTGGCTCGGGTGGTTGTTGTCCTTGATGATCTTTATGGCCTTCCTGTGACATCGGGTGGTGTAGGTGTCCTGGAGGGCAGGTAGTTTACCCCCGGTGATGCGTTGTGCAGACCTCACTATCAATCAATCAATCAATCAAGTTTATTTTATATAGCCCTTCGTACATCAGCTAATATCTCGAAGTGCTGTACAGAGACCCAGCCTAAAACCCCAAACAGCTAGAATGCAGGTGGCTAGGAAAAACTCCCTAGAAAGGCCAAAACCTAGGAAGAAACCTAGAGAGGAACCAGGCTATGAGGGGTGGCCAGTCCTCTTCTGGCTGTGCCGGGTGGAGATTATAACAGAACTATGCCAAGATGTTTAAAAATGTTCATAAGTGACAAGCATGGTCAAATAATAATCATGAATAATATTCAGTTGGCTTTTCATAGCCGATCATTAAGAGTTGAAAAACAACAGGTCTGGGACAGGTGGCGGTTCCATAACCGCAGGCAGAACAGCTGAAACCGGAACAGCAGCAAGGCCAGGCGGACTGGGGACAGCAAGGAGCCACCACGCCCGGCAGTCCCGACGTATGGTCGTATGGTCCCACTACCCTCTGGAGAGCCTTACGGTTGTGGGCGGAGCAGTTGCAGTACCAGGCGGTGATACAGCCCGACAGGATGCTCTCGATTGTGCATCTGTAGAAGTTTGTGAGTGCTTTTGGTGACAAGCCGAATTTCTTCAGCCTCCTGAGGTTGAAGAGGCCCTGCTGCGCCTTCTTCACAACGCTGTCTGTGTGGGTGGACCAATTCAGTTTGTCCGTGATGTGTACACCGAGGAACTTAAAACTTACTACCCTCTCCACTACTGTCCCGTCGATGTGGATAGGGGGGTGCTCCCTCTGCTGTTTCCTGAAGTCCACAATCATCTCCTTTGTTTTGTTGACGTTGAGTGTGAGATTATTTTCCTGACACCACACTCCGAGGGCCCTCACCTCCTCCCTGTAGGCCGTCTCGTCGTTGTTAGTAATCAAGCCTACCACTGTAGTGTCGTCCGCAAACTTGATGATTGAGTTGGAGGCGTGCATGGCCACGCAGTCGTGGGTGAACAGGGAGTACAGGAGAGGGCTCAGAACGCACCCTTGTGGGGCCCCAGTGTTGAGGATCAGCGGGGTGGAGATGTTGTTACCTACCCTCACCACCTGGGGGCGGCCCGTCAGGAAGTCCAGGACCCAGTTGCACAGGGCGGGGTTGAGACCCAGGGTCTCGAGCTTAATGACGAGTTTGGATGGTACTATGGTGTTAAATGCTGAGCTGTAGTCGATGAACAGCATTCTTACATAGTTATTCCTCTTGTCCAGATGGGTTAGGGCAGTGTGCAGTGTGGTTGCGATTGCGTCGTCTGTGGACCTATTGGGTCGGTAAGCAAATTGGAGTGGGTCTAGGGTGTCAGGTAGGGTGGAGGTGATATGGTCCTTGACTAGTCTCTCAAAGCACTTCATGATGACGAAAGTGAGTGCTACGGGGCGGTAGTTGTTTAGCTCAGTTACCTTAGCTTTCTTGGGAACAGGAACAATGGTGGCCCTCTTGAAGCATGTGGGAACAGCAGACTGGGATAAGGATTGATTGAATATGTCCGTAAACACCAGCCAGCTGGTCTGCGCATGCTCTGAGGACGCGGCTGGGAATGCCGTCTGGGCCTGCAGCCTTACGAGGGTTAATACGTTTAAATGTTTTACTCACTTCGGCTGCAGTGAAGGAGAGTCCACAGGTTTTGGTAGTGGGCCGTGTCAGTGGCACTGTATTGTCCTCAAAGCGAGCAAAAAAGTTATTTAGTCTGTCTGGGAGCAAGACATCCTGGTCCGCGACAGGGCTGGTTTTCTTTTTGTAATCCGTGATTGACTGTAGACCCTGCCACATACCTCTTGTGTCTGAGCTGTTGAATTGCGACTCTACTTTGTCTCTATACTGTCACTTAGCTTGTTTGATTGTCTTGCCCTCCTACCCTCCTACCTCCATCCCTACCCTCCATCATTACTCTCCTACCTCCAATCTACCATCCTCCCTCTCTCTCTCCCTTCTCTTCCCTGTTCTGCCTGCCACTCTGGGAGGTCTTAGCTTCCCTTACCGCTTCTCCTCCCTCCCTCCCTCCCTCCCTCCCTCCCTCCCTCCCTCCCTTGTCCTCTTCATCCCTATCCCCTTCCATCCCTTCTCCTCCTCATCCCTACCCTCCTCCCTCCATTCTTACCCCCTACTCTCCCATTATCCCTACCCCCCTCCATCCCTACCCCCCCTCCATCCCTACCCTCCTCCCTCCCTCTATCCCTACCCTCCTCCCTCCATCCCTACCTTCCTCCCTCCATCCCTACCCTCCTCCCTCCATCCCTACCCTCCATCCCTACCCTCTATTCCTACCCTCCTCCCTCCATCCCTACCTTCCTCCCTCCATCCCTACCCTCCTCCCTCCATCCCTACCCTCCATCCCTACCCTCTATTCCTACCCTCCTCCCTCTATCCCTACCCTCCTCCCTCCATCCCTATCCTCCACCCTCCATCACTACCCTCCACCCTCCTTCCCTACCCTCCATCATTACCCTCCACCCTCCTTCCCTACCCTCCATCATTACCCTCCACCCTCCATCCCTAACTTCCATCCCTACCCTCCTCCCTCCATCCCTACCCTCCTTCCCTACCCTCCACCCTCCATCCCTAACTTCCATCCCTACCCTCCTCCCTCCATCCCTACCCTCCTTCCCTACCCTCCACCCTCCATCCCTAACTTCCATCCCTACCCTCCACCCTCCATCATTACCCTCCACCATCCATCCCTATCCTCCTCCCTCCATCCCTACCCTCCTCCCTCCATCCCTACCCTCCTCCCTCCATCCCTACCCTCCATCCCTACCCTCCACCCTCCATCCCTACCCTCCACCCTCCATCACTACCCTCCACCCTCCATCATTACCCTCCACCCCTCCTCCCTCCCTCCATCCCTACCTTCCATCCCTACCCTCCTCCCTCCATCCCTACCCTCCACCCTCCATCATTACCCTCCACCCTCCATCCCTACCCTCCTCCCTCCATCATTACCCTCCACCCTCCATCCCTACCCTCCACCTTCCATCATTACCCTCCACCCTCCATCCCTACCCTCCACCCTCCATCATTACCCTCCACCCTCCATCCCTCCTCCCTCCCTCCCTCCATCCCTACCCTCCATCCCTCCTCCCTCCCTCCCTCCATCCCTACCTTCCATCCCTACCCTCCTCCCTGCATCCCTACCCTCCATCCCTACCCTCCTCCCTCCATCCCTACCCTCCACCCTCCATCATTACCCTCCACCCTCCATCCCTCCTCCCTCCCTCCCTCCATCCCTACCCTCCATCCCTACCCTCCACCCTCCATCATTACCCTCCACCCTCCATCATTACCCTCCACCCTCCATCCCTCCTCCCTCCCTCCCTCCATCCCTACCTTCCATCCCTACCCTCCTCCCTGCATCCCTACCTTCCATCCCTACCCTCCTCCCTGCATCCCTACCCTCCATCCCTACCCTCCTCCCTCCATCCCTACCCTCCTCCCTGCATCCCTACCCTCCTCCCTGCATCCCTACCCTCCATCCCTACCCTCCTCCCTCCATCCCTACCCTTCTCTCTCCCTTCTCATCCCTGTTCTGCCTGCCACTCTGGGAGACAGCCTGTGAGTGGAGACCACCAGTATGACACCCAGAACACGTCAAGATTCAAGACTAGATAAATATGACCAGTTCTATTCACAGTAAAGATAACTCCTATTCTACAATACAGTATTAGATCTGTGTCTCACTGTCTACACCATCTTTTCAGCGGCAGCCTCTACAGCCTACTGTAGCCTGGGTAGAATTAGTCCTATAATGTCTCTCCTTGCAGAGCCATAAACATAGTTTTATTGAGGCTATCTATAACACGCCACTATCAGACATTGTTGATAGCTTTATTAAAACCTCCCAGAGATGGTTATTTTATGTTACTGGACTAAATCACTTTTACACAAAGTTTGTGTGTGTGTGCATGCAGGTGCACATGTGTGTTTGTGCGTGTATCACTCCGAAGGCTCTGCAGAGTTAACAGTTACGAGGTACAGTATATGCTAATATATTTGAATACTTTATAGAAGCAGTAAAATCTGAAATCCATAATTTGTTAACGTGTTCCATGTAAAACAGAGCTGAAAGACGTCCCATGAATATCAATGCAGATTTGCTTTGTTTAAACAATATATCAATGACACTCTACAGGCCTACAGCGTTCTCTCTTCTCTGCATTAACCCTTTCCACTGACATTTGGAGGACAGAGTTACCAGAACTACCAACATCCTAGACCAGTGGTTCATAACGTCTTTACGTTACTGTACCACCAACTGAATTTAGCTCTGCCCGGAGTAGCCAAGAAGTACCCCCCCATTTGTATTTTACCAGTAAGCCTATGTTCTCATGGGTCTTCAAGTACCCCCTGTGGATAGGACAAGTACCCCCAGGGGTCCTAGTACCCCTGGTTGGGAACCACTGTCCTAGACAATAGACAAATTCAGTTGACTTTTGATAAGTGCACATTCCCTCTCTGAGTTGGAGAAATCCTCATGACTTCTCATCACTCTGGGTTGGAGGTGATGGCGAGATGTATAGGTGTGTGTGTGTGTTCTCTCGGGGCTCTAGCCCAGCAGTCTGTGACCAGGTGAAGGCTTGTAGTGATTAACTTGTTTGTTATTCCCTCATCTCCATTTAGCCCATGATTAACACCCAATCAGAAAGCATGATTAACATCCAATCAGAGAGCAGGTTTAAAAAAACAGAGTTCATCTTTAATGTTGTAATAATAAGGGTACACGCTCCCAAACTGCCAACAAAACGGATATACACACATAAACACACACACCGATACATCTCACCTCCCCCTCCCCCCAGCACACATACGCACACACACACAGACACACACCGATACATCTCACCTCCATCTCCCCCCAGCACACATACACATCGATAAAAACCCAGCACACATACGCACACAAACACAGACACACACCTATACATCTCTCCACCAACGCCCCAATCTCTCTTGGTGTCTGTGTGTGTGGAATTAGAGCCTATTTAAAACCAACCCCGCGGTCTCATTAATGAATTAAGCCTGAGTGCCGGTGGCTCCTGGGCGGTGGTTATCACTGCAGCTCAGGACACATCGTGTCTCAATAACAGAATTACACTACCCCACCACAGGGCTCAGAGGAGGAGGGAGGGGAGGTGGGAAGGGATGAGGGGGGACTGACTGACTTGACGGCTTTGAGGGACAGACAGTTATACAGACAGAGAATCAGACAGATGGGGAGACAGAAGAACAGTCCTCCTGTGTGTCCAGAAGCCTGATAGTCTCCTGCTTTAAATCACTGTGTTTATGAGCTGCTGAGAGCCCAGGTGGTGATGGGGGGGGGGGGGGGGGCGATCCGTTCACCACACTCACGTCTCCCACATCCTCAGCCCACCCTCTCCCCGTGGCTCCAGTGTGTGTGTGTTCTCTCCCTGGTTGTTCCAGAGGGCCTCTTTATCTTCCCCTCCTAGCAGGGTCTCTAAATCACCGTGGTAACAGCCCTCCTCATCTCCTGCTAATTCCTCTGCTCACTGAAACATTGACTGAACACACACACGCGCATTCACAAACACGCCCCTCTACTTCTCCGCTCTCGGTGGCATTGCATTTGCAGTGGGTAGATGACAGTTGGATTTGGTGTGGGTGCGTGTGTTGGATACCTGGCCTGATACACAACAGTCTGGTACAAAAGAGAAAAAGAAAGAACTTGACAACAAAACAAGCAGAGTTGGTAAACTAGATATGTGTCCTCTGTTTTATTAAGACTTGAGGAATGTCAATAAGAGCTCTTCTAGAGGTTAGTAACACAGACTGACCAGCAGACATGACCTTCTATACTACACACACACAATAACCAACACACAGCATCATCTCCTAATAACCCAGAGACAGACAGCAACAGCAATGTACAGGCCAAACATTCCCTCATTGTGAAAAGTAACTAAGGTCTGAAAGGACAGAGGAAGTGGCAAACATCCTGCTTATCGATCTGTGGCTGCCAACTGGCTAATGGCGCTCGGTGGCATGCGCAAACACACAGCAGCACATCTATCACACTACAGATCCATCCTAGTGGTTATGTAGCTCTTGTTCATTAAGCCCTTGGTCACCCCCTCACACACACACTTCTAGAACCAAGGGCCGGTGCTGGTATTGTTACGACAGGCCCCGGGGTAGTATGGGTAAAGTCGTTACTCTTTTGTTAATTGGAGCTGAGATTCCATCCCTCCATTCCCTCAGCAACCCCTCCTGGGGGAACAATGACTAATTGTCTAGAGTCCTCCTCAGTCAGCGCACCTCTACATTACACCCCCCCCTCCCCAGTCTGTCCTCCATTCCCTCAGCAACCCCTCCTGGGGGAACAATGACTAATTGTCTAGAGTCCTCCTCAGTCAGCACACCTCTACATTACACCCCCCCTCCCCAGTCTGTCCTCCATTCCCTCAGCAACCCCTCCTGGGGGAACAATGACTAATTGTCTAGAGTCCTCCTCAGTCAGCGCACCTCTACATTACACCCCCCCCCCTCCCCAGTCTGTCCTCCATTCCCTCAGCAACCCCTCCTGGGGGAACAATGACTAATTGTCTAGAGTCCTCCTCAGTCAGCGCACCTCTACAGTACACCCTCCCCTCCCCAGTCTGTCCTCAGTAACCGTATTTTATCCCTACATACCTAGCCCATCCACCTCTACCTGGCTATAGCTGCAGTAGGATGAAGTTGCACCAATGAGATGCTGATCTCAGGTCAGTTTTCCATTCTTTGGTTAGGATTTAGGCAGGGATTGAGAGAAGGTAAGCTGATCTAGATGCGTCTATGGGCGACTTCTACCGAAAGCTGCTCCGCTAACGCACCCCAGCCCAGTCTCTGCCCCAGCAGAGGTGTCACTGGGTCAGCCTGAGGATGTACCCGTGCAGCTGGTCTGAAAAGGCCTCCAGGGAGAACTTCTCCTGAACCCGCCTCCTGCCGGCCTGGCCCATGTCCCTGCGGAGCTGGGGGTCTCTGAACAGCTTCTCCATGGCCAGGGAGAAGGCCTCGGCCGTGGGCTCACACAGGAAGCCCGTCTCCCCGTCACCTACACTCTCCAGAGGCCCTCCAGACCTCACAGCAATGACGGGACAGCAGCAGTACATGGCCTCCACTGGCACTATCCCAAAGTGCTCTCTGCTGGGCGTGTAGAGAACACCTGCGCTGCCCCGCAACAGCGCCACCTTCTGGCTGTCTGAGGGAGAGCGCAGGAAGGTGACAGAGTCCTCTACTCCCAGCCGTGCTGCTAGCTCCTTCAGCTCAGCATAGTGCTGGACGTTCTCAGCAACACGGCCGTCGTACCCCCCTGCCACCACCAGGTGGAGTCCTGCCTGGTCCCCTGGGGCGAGGCGGGTCTTCAGGGAAGAGAGGCCCTCCAGGGCCAGACCCAGGCTCTTCTTCCTCTCATAGCGGTTCAAAGACAGGAAGAGGCAGGATACGCCTTCAGGGATCAAGCCCCCCAGACCCTGCTCTAGCTGCTCCTCAGGGGGCCGGTCGAAGCTATGTGTGTTGAGGGATGGGTAGAGGACGTCAGTCTGGATCCCATCCAGGGAACGGAAGGTCTCCCTGAAGACCCCTGCGGTGAAACAACTGTTCACCAGCACCTGGGACAAGAAACAAGAAGGATCAGTCAGTGATATCTCATCAACAAGGTCAGAGGAGAGAGATCAATTGGGAAAATCAAAACTAGTTTGCATTGAAATTAAATGAATGAAACTGTTGGTATTTTGTACTCTTAAGATCTAATCCTTCTTTCTCTGGTTCTATACTCTCACCATATCAGCCATGCCAGTGGTGAGTTCCTCCAGTCTGTCTATGGGGGCACGGTAGAGCTTTTTCAGAGCTGAGTCTCTCTGGGTCAGGAGCTGGTCTGGGAAATGACAGTAGAACAGAACCTTTTTCCTCTGACGAGACAACCTCAGGACTGGGATACACACCGACACCTGTAAGAGGAGAGAGAGTAGGGTTGTATCTACTACAATCACAACTACAGAAAAAGTGAAGGCAAAAAAGACTAGTGTGAAGGTGAGAGTCAAAATGAAAAGGTAATGGACTGAGTTATACTGAAGTGAAGAGAAAAAAAACATGTTGACGGTGTGTCACCAACCTGATCACAGAAGACCACGTCATACTCTACTCCACTGAGGAAGACCAGGTAGAGAGCTACGTAGATCATCCTGAGGTAGGCACACAGGGCATGCAGGTACCTAAACACACTGGTGGGCAACCAGTCACCCACACACACCTGGAGATGACAAACAGGGTCAGATAGGAAAACAGTGTGAGTGTGTTTGTGTGTGTTATAACACTGTTATAAGATTACACTCTTATAGACACCCACCACGTTCAGGTCTGGGTCTAGTGTCTCTGAGAAGCAGTGTGTGGGGTCATGGTGGGCCGTCCAGATCTGAACACTGCAGCCGCGAGAGCGTAGAGCTACAGCTGCATCCACCACCAGCCTCTCTGCACCACCTATACCCAGGTCTGGGTGGAGAAACACCACCTGCACCATCCTGGAGGAGACAGACAACATGTTTAAAGAAGCCTGACGACACTGACAGGTTGACAGGTGCGTCATCAACATGGGGCTTGTTCAGAAGGGTCAGACAATACTAATAGATTCAATACAACGTTACAGAATGGAGGACATTATTAACATGGCAGAGAGGTGGATTGTTTAGTCTACAATGCCACAACCCATAGAACGTTCTCCCGTTGAATTGGCTAAGCTCCATAACATCAGCTATCCGTGATGTTGTTGAAACAGACACTAGATATCTCTAGCCGACAGCTACACTAAGCACAGTGAATATAGAGCTTATATCAACCTGAGAGTAGCTTGTATCACAGAGACCAGCTACTATGCATTCGTTACTAATTCAGTGTGGACGTTGTCTGTCATAAACTTTACCTTTCGCTCCCTGATAATGCAGTCTGTCCAACTTGTGTCCAGGAAACAGTGGTCAATTTACGAACACTGATAAGTCACTGTGCCTATAAATCGACATGCTGGCTCAAATGTTCAATTTATTTCCAACGGCAAATCCCCCTGTGTTGAACCAGAATGGCGTCAGATGCCACCCTCTGGAGCACGTCGCTTCCTATGAGACACGTCATCTCTCTCCGCACGCACACTTTTCATTTGCCTTTCGTTCAAACTCCAACATTAGATTAAAGAAATTAGAAATTAAAGTAAACATTTTTAAATAAATAATTTTTACCAGGAGATTGTATATTAATCTATAATTTGTAATAAATTGAATCCGTTAGATGTCAATTATGAGCTGTCTTGGCTCAGGCTTGATATAGGGCACCTAAAATGGTCCTTCGTTCTGTAATCGTGTCCTTTTTAGACAAGCGTCATCTTTCTTGGATTCCTTCTGAAGTTGTGGCGATTTTTGTACAGCACTGCTGCCCTTTTGACGTGGACTTCAGTTAGAAGAACAGTTGAACAGTTTTCTTCAAGACCAACTTAAAATGGTAAGAATTCTATACTTTTTTCAAAATAATTTATATTGTTGTACACCTCTAACTTGGCTGTAGCTAACTGACTGCTTTAGCTACCTTACGTTAGCTAGCTAGCTCTCATTCAATTTAGCTAGGCATAACAGAGACATTCAATTAGCCTCTGTTAGCAAGCTAACCTAGTACAATTAAAGGCATGATGTTATAGATTAGTCTTATTTAACATTGCTGTTTTATATTATAATCATTCTTTACCGTCGAGATGACTGTCCGGTTTAGAAGCCATCTAAGGTAGCCAGCTAGCTAAAGTTAGGTTAGTTACTATGATGATCCATGATCTATTTGTAGACGTGGCTATTTTTCGAATCAGCGAATCTTTATTCTGTTATGTGTAAGACAGCCAGACTATCACAAACAATCATTGCAATGACATTTAAATACGCTGTTCATGGCGCTTTAGGGTCCTCATCGCTGGTAAAGAGGGCCTCTAGTAGTAGCTAGAGTGATCTCCTATATATTATGAGGAAGTTATTTGTGATTATCATTTCAGAGATCCCCACATCCAAGTGGGTCAAATCCAATGGTTACATTTCTGTTTTCTTCTGTATTCTTAGTATTTTGTGTGTGTTTTAATGTAACTGTCTCTTCCTCAGCCTGGACCAGCATCAAGTGCGACTAATGTCGGTGCAGGGAGCCGATCCCCCAGCAAGACCGTGGCCCCCCGCGCAGCAGGATCCACAGTCCGACAGAGGTAATAATAATCATTTATTACATTTCTATAGCACTTTTCATAATCTCAAAGTGCTTCAAAAACAAAATACCAATGCATCACCATGGAGCATGGCAGCAAGAGCCACACAAAACCCCACCTAACGCTGAAGGATCTACAACAAACAAACACCAAGACTCCAGTCAGACTCAAGACATTTCATACTGGTACCCCTAACCACCTCCAAGCATCACCATTACCACCTAGCTCCAACCTATAACGCATGAGTACATTACTAAAATAAACAACATTTTATGTAGACTAGAGGATGTAAAATGATTTGGGACCCTCCTCCCCTTCCCCCTGTCTCTTTGATGACATAATACTGTAGGGAGAGTGATGGTGTTTAGATATCCCTCTGTGAGTAGATACCTCTAGATAAATGTTGGTGCTTTGGGCTTAATCAGTATGTAATCAGAGCCTCGATGTCATCATCATCATTACCCAGTACTACCTTATCCCTCATTCACTCATTACCTCGTTTAGCCCCCTTTAATCTCAGCTGATGTGTACAGCAGTTCTGAATCACTACATCAGGACATTAACTACTGGAGCTAGTCTGAACACAAACTGCTGTAGTAGAGGGAGTTAGGTACTGTAGTACTTCTACCTCAGACAGCAGTGTTTCCCCTACATTCATTTAGCAGCGGTGGCCCACTGCTGCTAACTTGTTGCCATGGCTGGGGGGGGAAAAGGTATCTATTTTTTTAATGTGTATATCCAGGGGTCACATTAGCTAGTTCTTTGGATAAGAACACTCATTCACACAAAATGTATTGGTTCAACACATTTGGCAGAAAATTGTTTTCATCAGATGTCAACAGAAGTACAACACTATTTAGCTAGCAGACACACGTAAATTGGCTTACAATGAAAATGCAAGGTATTTTTTACAAAAACTATGCATGGCCATATTTCTAATGTTTATAGGAAATGTAGTTGGCTGGATTCTTTTTAATGCTTTGTTTTGAAGTTAATCTTGCATTTTAACTGGCTACCGGAAAAAAAACACCAGAGAAAAGTATCCTACACATCAGTCAGAGCGCTGTCTGGTGATCCAATGACGAGAGCAAAGATATTTCATCAGAGTGGAGGGCAACTGAAGCACGGAAATGATCCTGTTACATTGATGATTTGGATCGAACACTGACTGAAGCAGGGCAGAATTTATAATAAGCATTTAAGATCTGCGTTTACAAAATGCAACAAATCTTTTTTCTGCATTAAAAAAAAAAACTACTCCCAGAATCCTCCATTAGCGCGACCCATGGTATCTCTGCTGATACGCACTTTTAAATTGATAGCAATTGGCTCAATGACTGGATGTCTATGGGAACAGCTGACATGTCATTGTGTTACCGCTACCCTTGCCACCACTGCTGGGGAAAAAATCCTGCGGGAAACACTGGACAGTGTCTGTGATTTGTCATTTCACACAATAATGTTATGGGTTCAGATATGGCTTAGAACTGCACAGTCAATGCAGAGGCAGTATTTCCAAGAGCCTCTGTGTTTTTACATCTAACCATCTGAGACTCAGGCAAAATAAACAGTCAACTGGAGCAAATGAAGGTTAATTGTTTGTGTGCAGGCAACTCTGTAAAGGTGTGACTGACAACCTCTCATGTAAATAGCTTGTCTCTTGTATATGATGTTATAGCTCACATGTTGTGTCTCGCATGTGTGATGTCACAGGAAAGCAACGAGCAGTGGCACACGCAGTGCAGGCAGGACCACAGCGTCAGCGGGCGGCACAGGGGGCATGTGGCGCTTCTACACTGAGGACTCACCAGGACTCAAAGTGTGAGTGTATATACACACACAACCATACACACTCACACAAAGGCTCTAGGATTCCTTCAAATGCACACAAAATATATATATATATATGTCACACACCACACACACACACACAGAGTAGGTATGTACAGTGTTTATGAGGAAGAGCATGAATGTTTAATGGCATTAAATGAGACTTGGGGGACTGGGGCTAAATGCTGATCAGACCCTAGGGTGTGTATGTTCCTGGAGCCCCCCCTCCATCCCGTCCCCTTACATACACCGCCAGTTCAGCTCCATACTGTTCCTTAACACTGGTGAACTCTCCAGCTTTCTAAGCCTGGCCGCTTTCTGACGGTCAGGCCGCTGTTCTATGACTCCTGGTCACAGTTCTAGACTGAGACCACTACTGACAACGGTTAGAGGTCTCCTCTACTCCACACAGTTCTAGACTGAGACCACTACTGACAACGGTTAGAGGTCTCCTCTACTCCACACAGTTCTAGACTGAGACCACTACTGACAACGGTTAGAGATGTCCTCTACTCCACACAGTTCCAGTTGTCCAGCTGTAGTTACTGAGGGTGTTGCTCCTGTAGTCCAGGACAGACGGGTGTAGGGTGGTGTGTATGGAGCTTGTGTGTGTTGAACGCTGGTCTCAGAGCTTCATTAAGATCTACTCAGAAAGGTCAAGTCAATTACAGCCTTCAGAGAGGGTGGGGTTGGTATGGTAACACTCTCCCCCCACCCTTCCACTTCAGGGATGGCGCACCTCTTCTCATCAAATCCTCATCAATGAATGCAGAAACACAATAGGATCACATCTCTACTGTCTCCCAGGCAATGTTTCCCCTAGAATTGATCTAGATGGGGTGCAGAGGCACCCACATCTGCCAGAATGGAGATTTTCAATGAAAGCAATTTGACCAGTTGAGAGCTGAGGGTATAAGTGCTAGACGGTTATTGGATGCCTGCCCCGCCTCAGTAATGCTAGGAGAAACACTGGTCCCAGTTCAATGGTGGTAATTAATCAATAAGCCATGAGGGGGTGTGAATCATGGCCAATATACCGCGGCTAAGGGCTGTTCTTATCCACTTATCCAGTGCCTGGACACAGCCCGTAGCCAGGATATATTGCCCATATATCACAAACCCTGAGGTGTCTTATTGTTATTATAAACTGGTTACCAATGTAATTAAAGCAGTAACAATAAATGTTTTGTCATACCCGTGGTATATGTTCTGCTACACCACGGCTGTCAGCCAATCAGCATTCAGGGCTCGAACCACCCAGTTTATAAGGCTGGTTGGAGCTCTAAGGAGCTCCATATAAACCACCTGTCTGACAGGCAGACAACAGTCAAACTACTACTACAACACCAGGGTTTTTGTTAGCTGGTAACAGCTGACTTTTGGCTACTTTAAGTCGATAAATAAAATTGGCACCTGCAATTGTCCAGGAGAAGAAAAAATCCCATTACGAACTAATGCTTTTTAGACTATTTATTGATGGGAATACCAGTCGATGGAAATACATTTGACTCGACATGCTCCTCAGTCTATAGGTTAATTTGCATAATTTAGTGGAATAAAGTTGGCACGTGTATTCGGCATTTATCACGCGTACGGGCTTACAGTATACTGACGTCCTTTATCACGTGTACGGGCTTACAGTATACTGACGTCCTTTATCACGCGTACGGGCTTACAGTATACTGAGGTCCTTTATCACGCGTACGGGCTTACAGTATACTGACGTCCTTTATCACGTGTACGGGCTTACAGTATACTGACGTCCTTTATCACGCGTACGGGCTCACAGTATACTGACATCCTTTATCACGTGTACGGGCTTACAGTATACTGACATCCTTTATCATGCGTACGGGCTTACAGTATACTGACGTCCTTTATCACGTGTACGGGCTTACAGTATACTGACGGTCTTTATCACGTGTACGGGCTCACAGTATACTGACGGGCTTTATCACGCGTACGGGCTTACAGTATACTGACGTCCTTTATCACGCGTACGGGCTCACAGTATACTGACGTCCTTTATCACGCGTACGGGCTCACAGTATACTGACGTCCTTTATCACGCGTACGGGCTTACAGTATACTGACGGGCTTACAGTATACTGACGGGCTTTATCACGCGTACGGGCTTACAGTATACTGACGTCCTTTATCATGCGTACGGGCTTACAGTATACTGACGTCCTTTATCATGCGTACGGGCTTACAGTATACTGACGTCATTTATCACGCGTACGGGCTTACAGTATACTGACGGGCTTTATCACGCGTACGGGCTTACAGTATACTGACGTCCTTTATCACGCGTACGGGCTTACAGTATACTGACGGTCTTTATCACGCGGACGGGCTTACAGTATACTGACGTCCTTTATCACGCGTACGGGCTCACAGTATACTGACGGCCTTTATCACGCGTACGGGCTCACAGTATACTGATGTCCTTTATCACGCGTACGGGCTTACAGTATACTGACGTCCTTTATCACGCGTACGGGCTTACAGTATACTGACGGGCTTTATCACGCGTACGGGCTTACAGTATACTGACGTCCTTTATCATGCGTACGGGCTTACAGTATACTGACATCCTTTATCACGCGTACGGGCTCACAGTATACTGACGTCCTTTATCACGTGTACGGGCTCACAGTATACTGACGTCCTTTATCACGCGTACGGGCTCACAGTATACTGACGTCCTTTATCACGCGTACGGGCTTACAGTATACTGACGTCCTTTATCACACGTACGGGCTTACAGTATACTGACGTCCTTTATCACGCGTACGGGCTTACAGTATACTGACGTCCTTTATCACACGTACGGGCTTACAGTATACTGACGTCCTTTATCACGCGTACGGGCTTACAGTATACTGACGGGCTTTATCACGTGTACGGGCTTACAGTATACTGACGGGCTTTATCATGCGTACGGGCTTACAGTATACTGACAGGCTTTATCATGCGTACGGGCTCACAGTATACTGACGGGCTTTATCACGCGTACGGGCTTACAGTATACGTACGGGCTTTATCACGCGTACGGGCTTACAGTATACTGACGTCCTTTATCACACGTACGGGCTTACAGTATACTGACGTCCTTTATCACGCGTACGGGCTTACAGTATACTGACGTCCTTTATCACACGTACGGGCTTACAGTATACTGATGTCCTTTATCACGCGTACGGGCTTACAGTATACTGACGGGCTTTATCACGCGTACGGGCTTACAGTATACTGACGGGCTTTATCACGTGTACGGGCTTACAGTATACTGACGGCCTTTATCACGCGTACGGGCTCACAGTATACTGACGGGCTTTATCACGCGTACGGGCTTACAGTATACTGACGGGCTTTATCACGTGTACGGGCTTACAGTATACTGACGTCCTTTATCACACGTACGGGCTTACAGTATACTGATGTCCTTTATCACACGTACGGGCTTACAGTATACTGACGTCCTTTATCACACGTACGGGCTTACAGTATACTGACGGTCTTTATCACACGTACGGGCTCACAGTATACTGACGTCCTTTATCATGCGTACGGGCTTACAGTATACTGACGTCCTTTATCACGCGTACGGGCTTACAGTATACTGACGTCCTTTATCATGCGTACGGGCTTACAGTATACTGACGTCCTTTATCACACGTACGGGCTCACAGTATACTGACGTCCTTTATCACACGTACGGGCTCACAGTATACTGACGTCCTTTATCATGCGTACGGGCTTACAGTATACTGATGTCCTTTATCACGCGTACGGGCTTACAGTATACTGATGTCCTTTATCACGCGTACGGGCTTACAGTATACTGACGTCCTTTATCACGCGTACGGGCTTACAGTATACTGATGTCCTTTATCACGCGTACGGGCTTACAGTATACTGATGTCCTTTATCACGCGTACGGGCTCACAGTAACTGATGTCCTTTATCACGCGTACGGGCTTACAGTATACTGACGTCCTTTATCACGTGTACGGGCTTACAGTATACTGACGTCCTTTATCACGCGTACGGGCTCACAGTATACTGACGTCCTTTATCATGCGTACGGGCTCACAGTATACTGACGTCCTTTATCACGCGTACGGGCTTACAGTATACTGATGTCCTTTATCACGCGTACGGGCTTACAGTATACTGATGTCCTTTATCACGCGTACGGGCTCACAGTATACTGACGGGCTTTATCACGCGTACGGGCTTACAGTATACTGACGGGCTTTATCACACGTACGGGCTTACAGTATACTGATGTCCTTTATCATGCGTACGGGCTTACAGTATACTGACGTCCTTTATCACGCGTACGGGCTTACAGTATACTGATGTCCTTTATCACGCGTACGGGCTTACAGTATACTGATGTCCTTTATCACGCGTACGGGCTTACAGTTTACTGACATCCTTTATCACGTGTACGGGCTTACAGTATACTGACGTCCTTTATCACACGTACGGGCTTACAGTATACTGACGGCCTTTATCACGCGTACGGGCTTACAGTATACTGACGGTCTTTATCACGCGTACGGGCTTACAGTATACTCATGTCCTTTATCACGCGTACGGGCTTACAGTATACTGACGTCCTTTATCACGCGTACGGGCTCACAGTATACTGACAGGCTTTATCACGCGTACGGGCTTACAGTATACTGACGTCCTTTATCATGCGTACGGGCTTACAGTATACTGACGTCCTTTATCATGCGTACGGGCTCACAGTATACTGATGTCCTTTATCACGCGTACGGGCTTACAGTATACTGACGTCCTTTATCACGTGTACGGGCTTACAGTATACTGATGTCCTTTATCACGCGTACGGGCTTACAGTATACTGACGTCCTTTATCATGCGTACGGGCTCACAGTATACTGATGTCCTTTATCACGCGTACGGGCTCACAGTAACTGATGTCCTTTATCATGCGTACGGGCTTACAGTAACTGATGTCCTTTATCACGCGTACGGGCTCACAGTAACTGATGTCCTTTATCATGCGTACGGGCTTACAGTATACTGATGTCCTTTATCACGCGTACGGGCTTACAGTATACGTACGGGCTTTATCACGCGTACGGGCTTACAGTATACTGACGTCCTTTATCACGCGTACGGGCTTACAGTATACTGACGGGCTTTATCACACGTACGGGCTTACAGTATACTGACGTCCTTTATCACGCGTACGGGCTTACAGTATACTGACGTCCTTTATCACACGTACGGGCTTACAGTATACTGACGTCCTTTATCACGCGTACGGGCTTACAGTATACTGACGTCCTTTATCACACGTACGGGCTTACAGTATACTGATGTCCTTTATCACGCGTACGGGCTTACAGTATACTGATGTCCTTTATCACGTGTACGGGCTTACAGTATACTGACGTCCTTTATCACACGTACGGGCTTACAGTATACTGACGTCCTTTATCACGCGTACGGGCTTACAGTATACTGACGTCCTTTATCACACGTACGGGCTTACAGTATACTGATGTCCTTTATCACGCGTACGGGCTTACAGTATACTGATGTCCTTTATCACGCGTACGGGCTTACAGTATACGTACGGGCTTACAGTATACGTACGGGCTTTATCACGCGTACGGGCTTACAGTATACTGACGGGCTTACAGTATACGTACGGGCTTTATCACGCGTACGGGCTTACAGTATACTGACGGGCTTACAGTATACTGACGGGCTTACAGTATACTGACGGGCTTTATCACACGTACGGGCTTACAGTTTACTAACGGGCTTACAGTATACTGACGGGCTTTATCACGCGTACGGGCTTACAGTATACTGACGGGCTTACAGTATACTGACGGGCTTTATCACACGTACGGGCTTACAGTATACTAACGGGCTTACAGTATACTGACGGGCTTTATCACGCGTGGGTCGTAACCTGTGTGTGTGTCGTCTCTCCTCAGAGGTCCGGGTGGTAACCTGTGTGTGTGTCGTCTCTCCTCAGAGGTCCGGGTGGTAACCTGTGTGTGTGTTGTCTCTCCTCAGAGGTCCGGCTGGTAACCTGTGTGTGTCGTCTCTCCTCAGGTCCGAGTGGTAACCTGTGTGTGTCGTCTCTCCTCAGAGGTCCGGGTGGTAACCTGTGTGTGTGTTATCTCTCCTCAGAGGTCCGGGTGGTAACCTGTGTGTGTGTCGTCTCTCCTCAGAGGTCCGGGTGGTAACCTGTGTGTGTGTCGTCTCTCCTCAGAGGTCCGGGTGGTAACCTGTGTGTGTGTCGTCTCTCCTCAGAGGTCCGGGTGGTAACCTGTGTGTGTGTCGTCTCTCCTCAGAGGTCCGGGTGGTAACCTGTGTGTGTGTCGTCTCTCCTCAGAGGTCCGGGTGGTAACCTGTGTGTGTGTCGTCTCTCCTCAGAGGTCCGGGTGGTAACCTGTGTGTGTGTCGTCTCTCCTCAGAGGTCCGGGTGGTAACCTGTGTGTGTGTCGTCTCTCCTCAGAGGTCCGGGTGGTAACCTGTGTGTGTGTCGTCTCTCCTCAGAGGTCCGGGTGGTAACCTGTGTGTGTGTCGTCTCTCCTCAGAGGTCCGGGTGGTAACCTGTGTGTGTGTTATCTCTCCTCAGAGGTCCGGTACCAGTGCTGGTGATGAGTTTGCTGTTCATCGCGTCGGTCTTCATGCTGCACATCTGGGGGAAGTACACCCGCTCCTAAACCCCGCCCCATGACCCTTCACCCTCAATCCCTGACCCTGCGGCGCAGCTTCTTAACACATCAGACCTGGACCAAACAACCAACCAACCTGAATCCCCAACCACACAACTCGCCTGGCCCGGCGGGCGGGACAGCCCCAATCAACAGCAGTCTAGTGTCCAACTCCAACTGAACTGCAGACCACCAGTGTGTTGACCCTGAGCACAGATCATGTAGGACTGAATCCTGAGTCTCATCTCCTACTGGCTGCTGTAGGTCCTGTTGATGACAGGGATTCATCTCCAGTAAGGATCGGGCACCTAGTCCCCTCATCAGGACTTCAGTAAGCATCTACATTTTTCAGCCTGAATTGGAACCTGTAGATGTTTTGTTAACATCATTTGGACAACATTTGTATTGTGATATTGTACAATAAATGGACTCAAACAGAATTTGTTGTGTGTTGGATGTCCATATTAGCATTTACACTGTCTGTAAAACTGCTTCATGCAAATTCATGATCCTTGAGTGCCTCTCGGGATGTCTGCTGCCTGTCATGGTCTTTAGTGTTCTGTTATGTGGGTTTCCCATCGCACTATATTACACCATGTCCCAGAACTCATGTACTGTACACTGCCTTTGGCAAAGTGTAGCTAATTTAGGGTGGATCAATCAAAATGTCCGTACTAGACAATTACATGGCACAGTATACCTGTTGTGCATATACTGTATGTACCAAGAGAACGGTTAGCTTTTATAGACATCTTTAATATTAGGTTTCTATTCAAATGAGCTATTCATTCAAGCGTTACCCATGGCATGGCACGGTATGTGACAGGTGTGGAGGTTTCCTGCCAGGTACAGGCTGTATCAGGTATGTTCAGGGGAGCACCAGCCTTTTTCAAACCGCTCCTCAGGGACCCCCAGACGTTTCACCATTTTGTTGTAGCCCTGAACTAGCACACTTCATTCAGTTAGTCAAGGGCTGGATGATTAGTTGACTCCGGTGTGCTAGCTATAGAAAGGCCTGGGGGTCCCTGAGGAGGAGTTTGACAGCTCATCTTGCACCAGGGTTTCCCAAACTCGCTCCTGGTCCCCCCTGGGTGAACGTTTTAGTTTTTCCCTGGCACTACACAGCTGACTCAAATAACCAACCCATCAAGCTTTGATTATTTGAATCTGCTGTGTAGTGCTAGGGCAAAAACTAAATAATACATGTCCCCAGGGGGGCCCCAGGACCTAGGTTGGGAAACCTTTCCTCGACCGCATTAGAATAGCATCAACCTAAGGGGAGAGCAAAGGAATCTCACACAGGAAAAGAGGATATACTGTAGGTCACTGTATAGTAACAATATAATAACCATAAGCTATGACTTCTATGGCTGACCATAAATCATGTGATAAATTCAAAGCGCTGTACGCTCCATTACAACTGACTATTACAGTGGTGAAGAACCCTTCATCCTCCTCTGTACCTCTTTCTCTGGGAGGACAGGCTCATTCTAATAGATGGAATGGTATTGACACACATTTGTGTTTGATACCATTTCGTTCACTTAATTCCAGTCATTATTATGAGCCATCCTCCCCTCACCAGCCTCCTGTGGAGAGGAGAATAAACATAATATGTTATTTAGAAGACGTTTTTCTCCAAAGATGATGTGCATTTAATTAGTTTATTTTCCATACGGATCCCGGTTATCAAACCCACTATCCTGGCCTGGCAAGTGCCTTGCTCTACCAAATGATATGCAGAGGACTACACAGGAGAGAGAAATATAAAGTGACTGTGATCTTCTCCCATCCTCTCTTCTCTTTGGTACCTGTCATCCTCTCCTCTCTTCTCTTTGGTACCTGTCATCCTCTCCTCTCGTCTCTTTGGTTCCTGTCATCCTCTCCTCTCTTCTCTTTGGTTCCTGTCATCCTCTCTCTCTTCTCTTTCGTTCCTGTCATCCTCTCTCTTTGGTTCCTGTCATCCTCTCCTCTCTCTTCTCTTTGGTTCCTGTCATCCTCTCGTCTCTTCTCTTTGGTTCCTGTCATCCTCTCCTCTCTCTTCTCTTTGGTTCCTGTCATCCTCTCTCTTTGGTTTCTGTCATCCTCTCCTCTCTTCTCTTTGGTTCCTGTCATCCTCTCCTCTCTCTTCTCTTTGGTTCCTGTCATCCTCTCTCTTCTCTTTGATTCCTGTCATCCTCTCCTCTCTTCTCTTTGGTTCCTGTCATCCTCTCTCTCTTCTCTTTGGTTCCTGTCATCCTCTCTCTTTGGTTCCTGTCATCCTCTCTCTTTGGTACCTGTCATCCTCTCTTCTCTTTGGTTCCTGTCAGCCTCTCTCTTTGGTTTCTGTCATCCTCTCCTCTCTTCTCTTTGGTTCCTGTCATCCTCTCCTCTCTCTTCTCTTTGGTTCCTGTCATCCTCTCTCTTCTCTTTGGTTCCTGTCATCCTCTCCTCTCTTCTCTTTGGTTCCTGTCATCCTCTCTCTCTTCTCTTTGGTTCCTGTCATCCTCTCTCTTTGGTTCCTGTCATCCTCTCTCTTTGGTACCTGTCATCCTCTCTTCTCTTTGGTTCCTGTCATCCTCTCTCTCTGGTTCCTGTCATCCTCTCTTCTCTTTGGTTCCTGTCATCCTCTCCTCTATTCTCTTTGGTTCCTGTCATCCTCTCTCTCTTCTCTTTGGTTCCTGTCATCCTCTCTCTTTGGTTCCTGTCATCCTCTCCTCTCTTCTCTTTGGTTCCTGTCATCCTCTCCTCTCTTCTCTTTGGTTCCTGTCATCCTCTCTTTGGTTCCTGTCATCCTCTCTTTGGTTCCTGTCATCCTCTCTCTTTGGTTCCTGTCATCCTCTCTCTTCTCTTTGGTTCCTGTCATCCTCTCTCTTTGGTTCCTGTCATCCTCTCCTCTCTTCTCTTTGGTTCCTGTCATCCTCTCCTCTCTTCTCTTTGGTTCCTGTCATCCTCTCTTCTCTTTGGTTCCTGTCATCCTCTCCTCTCTCTTCTCTTTGGTTCCTGTCATCCTCTCCTCTCTTCTCTTTGGTTCCTGTCATCCTCTCCTCTCTTCTCTTTGGTTCCTATCATCCTCTCCTCTCTCTTCTCTTTGGTTCCTGTCATCCTCACCTCTCTCTTCTCTTTGGTTCCTGTCATCCTCTCTCTTTGGTTTCTGTCATTCTGTCCTCTCTCTTCTCTTTGGTCCCTGTCATCCTCTCCTCTCTTCTCTTTGGTTCCTGTCATCCTCTCCTCTCTTCTCTTTGCTTCCTGTCATCCTCTCCCCCTCTCTTCTCTTTGGTTCCTGTCATCCTCTCTCTTCTCTTTGGTACCTGTCATCCTCTCCTTTCTTTTCTTTGCTTCCTGTCATCCTCTCTTCTCTTTGGTTGCTGTCATCCTCTCCTCTCTCTTCTCTTTGGTTCCTGTCATTCTCTCTCTTCTCTTTGCTTCCTGTCATCCTCTCTTCTCTTTGGTTCCTGTCATCCTCTCCTCTTCTCTTTGCTTCCTGTCATCTCCCCCTCTCTTCTCTTTGGTTCCTGTCATCCTCTCCTCTCTCTTCTCTTTGGTTCCTGTCATCCTCTCTCTTCTCTTTGGTTCCTGTCATCCTCTCCTCTCTCTTCTCTTTGGTTCCTGTCATCCTCTCTCTCTTCTCTTTGCTTCCTGTCATCTCCCCCTCTCTTCTCTTTGGTTCCTGTCATCCTCTCCTCTCTTCTCTTTGCTTCCTGTCATCCTCTCTTCTCTTTGGTTCCTGTCATCCTCTCCTCTCTCTTCTTTTTGGTTCCTGTCATCCTCTCTTCTCTTTGGTTCTTGTCATCCTCTCCTCTCTCTTCTCTTTGGTTCCTGTCATTCTCTCTCTTCTCTTTGCTTCCTGTCATCCTCTCTTCTCTTTGGTTCCTGTCATCCTCTCCTCTTCTCTTTGCTTCCTGTCATCTCCCCCTCTCTTCTCTTTGGTTCCTGTCATCCTCTCCTCTCTCTTCTCTTTGGTTCCTGTCATCCTCTCTCTTCTCTTTGGTTCCTGTCATCCTCTCCTCTCTCTTCTCTTTGGTTCCTGTCATCCTCTCTCTCTTCTCTTTGCTTCCTGTCATCTCCCCCTCTCTTCTCTTTGGTTCCTGTCATCCTCTCCTCTCTTCTCTTTGCTTCCTGTCATCCTCTCTTCTCTTTGGTTCCTGTCATCCTCTCCTCTCTCTTCTTTTTGGTTCCTGTCATCCTCTCTTCTCTTTGGTTCTTGTCATCCTCTCCTCTCTCTTCTCTTTGGTTCCTGTCATCCTCTCCTGTCTTCTCTTTGGTTCTTGTCATCCTCTCCTCTCTCTTCTCTTTGGTTCCTGTCATCCTCTCCTCTCTTCTCTTTGGTTCCTGTCATCTCCCCCTCTCTTCTCTTTGGTTCCTGTCATCCTCTCCTCTCTCTTCTCTTTGGTTCCTGTCATCCTCTCGTCTCTTCTCTTTGGTTCCTGTCATCCTCTCCTCTCTCTTCTCTTTGGTTCCTGTCATCCTCTCCTCTCTTCTCTTTGGTTCCTGTCATCCTCTCCTCTATTCTCTTTGGTTCCTGTCATCCTCCCTCTCTTCTCTTTGGTTCCTGTCATCCTCTCTCTTCTCTTTGGTACCTGTCATCCTCTCCTTTCTTTTCTTTGCTTCCTGTCATCCTCTCTTCTCTTTGGTTGCTGTCATCCTCTCCTCTCTCTTCTCTTTGGTTCCTGTCATCCTCTCCTCTCTCTTCTCTTTGCTTCCTGTCATCCTCTCTTCTCTTTGGTTCCTGTCATCTCCCCCTCTCTTCTCTTTGGTTCCTGTCATCCTCTCCTCTCTCTTCTTTTTGGTTCCTGTCATCCTCTCCTCTCTCTTCTTTTTGGTTCCTGTCATCCTCTCCTCTCTTCTCTTTGGTTCTTGTCATCCTCTCCTCTCTCTTCTCTTTGGTTCCTGTCATCCTCTCCTCTCTCTTCTCTTTGGTTCCTGTCATCCTCTCCTCTCTTCTCTTTGGTTCCTGTCATCTCCCCCTCTCTTCTCTTTGGTTCCTGTCATCTCCCCCTCTCTTCTCTTTGGTTCCTGTCATCCTCTCCTCTCTCTTCTCTTTGCTTCCTGTCATCCTCTCTTCTCTTTGGTTCCTGTCATCTCCCCCTCTCTTCTCTTTGGTTCCTGTCATCCTCTCCTCTCTCTTCTTTTTGGTTCCTGTCATCCTCTCCTCTCTTCTCTTTGGTTCTTGTCATCCTCTCCTCTCTCTTCTTTTTGGTTCCTGTCATCCTCTCCTCTCTCTTCTCTTTGGTTCCTGTCATCCTCTCTCTTTGGTACCTGTCATCCTCTCCTCTCTTCTCTTTGGTTCCTGTCATCCTCTCTCTTTGGTACCTGTCATCCTCTCCTCTCTTCTCTTTGGTTCCTGTCATCCTCTCTCTTTGGTACCTGTCATCTCCCCCTCTCTTCTCTTTGGTTCCTGTCATCCTCTCCTCTCTCTTCTCTTTGGTTCCTGTCATCTCCCCCTCTCTTCTCTTTGGTTCCTGTCATCCTCTCCTCTCTCTTCTTTTTGGTTCCTGTCATCCTCTCCTCTCTTCTCTTTGGTTCTTGTCATCCTGTCCTCTCTCTCATCTTTTTGGTTCCTGTCATCCTCTCCTCTCTCTTCTCTTTGGTTCCTGTCATCCTCTCTCTTTGGTACCTGTCATCCTCCCTCTCTTCTCTTTGGTTCCTGTCATCCTCTCTCTTCTCTTTGGTTCCTGTCATCCTCTCTCTTCTCTTTGGTACCTGTCATCCTCTCCTTTCTTTTCTTTGCTTCCTGTCATCCTCTCTTCTCTTTGGTTCCTGTCATCCTCTCCTCTCTCTTCTCTTTGGTTCCTGTCATCCTCTCCTCTCTTCTCTTTGGTTCCTGTCATCCTCTCTCTTTGGTACCTGTCATCCTCTCCTCTCTTCTCTTTGGTTCCTGTCATCCTCTCTCTTTGGTCCCTGTCATCCTCTCCTCTCTTCTCTTTGGTTCCTGTCATCCTCTCTCTTTGGTTCCTGTCATCCTCTCTCTTCTCTTTGGTTCCTGTCATCCTCTCCTCTATTCTCTTTGGTTCCAGTCATCCTCTCTCTCTTCTCTTTGGTTCCTGTCATCCTCTCTCTTTGGTTCCTGTCATCCTCTCCTCTATTCTCTTTGGTTCCAGTCATCCTCTCTCTCTTCTCTTTGGTTCCTGTCATCCTCTCCTCTATTCTCTTTGGTTCCTGTCATCCTCTCCTCTATTCTCTTTGGTTCCTGTCATCCTCCCTCTCTTCTCTTTGGTTCCTGTCATCCTCTCTCTTCTCTTTGGTACCTGTCATCCTCTCCTTTCTTTTCTTTGCTTCCTGTCATCCTCTCTTCTCTTTGGTTCCTGTCATCCTCTCCTCTCTCTTCTCTTTGGTTCCTGTCATCCTCTCCTCTCTTCTCTTTGGTTCCTGTCATCCTCTCTCTTTGGTACCTGTCATCCTCTCCTCTCTTCTCTTTGGTTCCTGTCATCCTCTCTCTTTGGTTCCTGTCATCCTCTCCTCTCTTCTCTTTGGTTCCTGTCATCCTCTCTCTTCTCTTTGGTTCCTGTCATCCTCTCTCTTTGGTTCCTGTCATCCTCTCCTCTATTCTCTTTGGTTCCTGTCATCCTCTCTCTCTTCTCTTTGGTTCCTGTCATCCTCTCTCTTTGGTTCCTGTCATCCTCTCCTCTCTTCTCTTTGGTTCCTGTCATGCTCTCCTCTATTCTCTTTGGTTCCTGTCATCCTCTCTCTCTTCTCTTTGGTTCCTGTCATCCTCTCCTCTATTCTCGTTGGTTCCTGTCATCCTCTCTCTCTTCTCTTTGCTTCCTGTCATCCTCTCTCTTCTCTTTGCTTCCTGTCATCCTCTCTCTTTGGTTCCTGTCATCCTCTCCTCTCTTCTCTTTAGTTCCTGTCATCCTCTCGTCTCTCTTCTCTTTGGTTCCTGTCATCCTCTCCTCTCTTCTCTTTGGTTCCTGTCATCTCCTCTCTCTTCTCTTTGCTTCCTGTCATCTCCTCTCTCTTCTATTTGCTTCCTCTCCCTATCTCTCCTCTTTGTAGTTGATAACATTCCACCTATTCCGCTTTAGCCATTACCACGAGCCCCTCCCCAATTAAGTTCCACCAACCTCCTGTGGTGGCTTCATACACACAGTATATATTCACACTGAATAAGATGCTGTCTATCAACTCCAAGCTGTGAGATCTGTTGCTCTTTGCTCGAGACACTAATTCTAACTGAACAGAAAGACCGTGAGGACCACTCACTACTAGAACAAAGACCACTCAACTCTCCAGGCACGCCAAGACTATGCACTCACACAAAAAAGACAGCTCACTCCCTCACACAAAGACCACTTACGACTAGGATCGCTGAAACCACTCGTAGTACTATTTGTTGTGTGCAAGACAGATGGTGCATTGGACTTGTGATATGAATGTAGTCCTACCAGAGGAGGCTGGTGGGAGGAGCTATAGGAGGACGGGTTCATTGTAATGGCTGCAATGGGAATAAACAAACCATGTGTTTGATACCGTTCCGTTGATTCCATTCCAGCCATGACAATGAACCCTTCCTCCTATAGCTCCTCCCACCAGCCTCCTCTGAGTCCTACCTAGTTAGTCATGTCTGTGACTGTGAGTCTGGTGATTGTCTTCTCTGGTTAGAGAGATAGGTCTTGGTTAGCCAGGTGTCCAGTCGGTCTCTGCTTCTTTATTCTCAGTCTCAGCTAGGCTAGGTCTTGCTCTGTCTGCTGCAGTGACATTATCAGCCTGAAGGGGGCGCTCCAGACTACTGTGTGAACCTCAGTCATTGTGGAGGGAGACAGAAGGAGCCGTCTCTCCGCTCCTCACAGAGCTCTACTACTGTAGAAGTCTTGCCACCGGGCACACACTGGTTGAATCAACATTGTTTACACGTCATTTCAATGAAATTACGTTGAACCAACATGTAATCAACGTTCAATTGAGTCTATTTAGAGTCAACCATCCCATATTGCATTCCTGCTATTAGCTTCTCACCCGTCTGAAGGACTTTTGCCAGTTTATTCTGTCTCTCATTGCATCCTCCCTGTAATTGCCACTAGTAACTGACTGCATTTGACTGGAGCTTTTGATACATAGGAACAAGATGAAGTGACACTGTCTGTTTCTCTGGGCCGACCTCTGTTCAGTTACACTTCTGGAGTTCTGACGACAGCATTCCCTAGATGACCATGCTAGAACAGGACAAACATGGCTGTAATAGTGTAGAGTGGTGCTACAAACCTGTTTATCATGAATTACATTTCTCATGAGTGTGGTTTAACTATGCCCATGTTTCACTCTTGAGTGTTTTCATATTTTGAATTGTTGGCACGTGTGACAATTCTGCACTTGACGATCGATTGATCAATCTATCGTCAGGGGCAGAATTCTCACACATGCCAATAATTCAAAATATGAAAACAGTTGTCATGTACACAGTAGATGTCCAACCTGCAGTCCTCTTGTAGCTGCTGCTGAAGATGACACTGATGTGTGTTTCTGCCAGCCTGAATGCTGGTTCCTTGTGCTTAGTGTAGCATCTGAATGTTGTTCATTCATCCTGTCAACCGACTCGTTTCACCAGCTCCCAGAGGTCGTGGCAAATCCCGGCACCGGCCTTACACACACATCCCACATTGGCCCAACACACTGTGGCCCAACACGGCACCATGCCAGAACTACTCAACAGAGTGATTAAATATGGAACACACACCGACGCTCCCACAGCGTTACAACACCCAAACACGGCCGTCAACATGTGGAGCTCAGAACTCTCTGTGTCTGTATGGACCTCTTTCATTATAGACCTCTTTCATTGTGGACCTCTTTCATTGTGTGTGCACGTGTTTGTGTGCGTGTGCATGCACACACACACGTGTGCGTATCCATGGGGACCCATGCCACAAATTAGGACTGAGAGCCAAGGTTTATTTTTGGTTGGTTGAACCCAACTCTATAGCAAAAGGTATTTGTAGTCAAGTATATAAGAACACTCTATAGCTAAAGGTATTTGTAGTCAAGTATTCAGGAAGACGTTATACCTAAAGGTATTTGTAGTCGAGTATTCAGGAAGACGTTATACCTAAAGGTATTTGTAGTCGAGTATTCAAGAAGACCCTATCCTAAAGGTATTTGTAGTTGAGTATTCAGGAAGATCCTATCCTAAAGGTATTTATAGTTGAGTATTCAGGAAGATCCTATCCTAAAGGTATTTGTAGTTGAGTATTCAGGAAGATCCTATCCTAAAGTTATTTGTAGTTGAGTATTCAGGAAGATCCTATCCTAAAGGTATTTGTAGTCGAGTATTCAAGAAAACCCTATCCTAAAGGTATTTGTAGTCAGGTATTCAGGTAGACTCCAATGTACATTTTTGTATAATTGTTTTACTCTTTAGCTGAGATATTATTAAATGGTCTGAATATGATTGAGTTCAAAAAAATGAGAGGGAGAGAGAAGGCAGGTTTCCTCTTCCTTTCTTGTTATTTCTCGCTGTCTGTGATAGGGGACAGTCCCTAAGAAACACACACAACACACACACACGATGGAGGTAAGTTGTAAATAGGTCAGATGGGTTTTCTATCCTGTGTGACACACACTGCCTCTGTGGTCTCCACATGGGGAATAAATGCTGTCGAAGACTTGCCGTTTCTACCCTAACACACACACACACACACAAACATAGGCATCCCTGCCCAGAGCTGTCCCACAGGGCATACACGCAGACGCACCCTCCCCCAGCCCTGGGATTCCATGTCACTGTCCAACGCACCAATAGATAAACAGACACAGTGGAGATGAGGGGGATCTGTACCAGTCATCCCATCAGACAGGAGCAGGAAAACCTGAGACAGTATTTTGCCACTTGTGTGTGTGTGCCACTAACCCTGTGTGTGTGTGTGTGTGCCACTAACCCTGTGTGTGTGTGTGTGTGTGTGCCACTAACCCTGTGTGTGTGTGTGTGTGTGCCACTAACCCTGTGTGTGTGTGTGTGCCACTTACCCTGTGTGTGTGTGTGTGTGTGTGTGTGTGCCACTAACCCTGTGTGTGTGTGTGTGTGCCACTAACCCTGTGTGTGTGTGCCACTAACCCTGTGTGTGTGTGTGTGTGTGCCACTAACCCTGTGTGTGTGTGTGTGCCACTAACCCTGTGTGTGTGTGTGTGTGTGTGCCACTAACCCTGTGTGTGTGTGTGTGTGTGTGTGTGTGTGTGTGTGTGTGCGCCACTAACCCTGTGTGTGTGTGTGTGTGTGTGTGTGTGTGTGTGCGCCACTAACCCTGTGCGTATTAAGGGATCATATGGTTGGTAAAGCGTGGAATGGCGAGGCGGCTGGCCGGCTGCTATTGATTCAGCTCTCTGATCAAGAAACTCCTCAGGGACATGAGAGAGAGACAAAGATATATATATAGAGAGACAGAGAGAGATATGTATAGAGAGAGAGAGACAGATATATATATATATATATAGAGAGAGAGAGAGATGTATATATATATAGAGAGAGACAGAGAGATATATCTATATAGAGAGAGAGACAGAGAGATATATCTATATAGAGAGAGAGACAGAGATATATATATATATATATAGAGAGAGAGAGATGTATATATAGAGAGAGAGACAGACAGAGAGATATATATATATATAGAGAGAGAGACAGAGAGATATATATAGAGACAGAGAGATATATATATATAGAGAGAGACAGAGAGATATATATATATATAGAGAGAGAGACAGAGAGATATATATATATAGAGAGAGAGAGAGCAGATATATATATATATATATATAGAGAGAGATATATATATATATATATATAGAGAGAGAGAGAGACAGAGAGAGATATGTATATATATAGAGAGAGACAGAGAGAGATATATATAGAGAGAGAGACAGAGAGAGGTATATATATATATATAGAGAGAGAGACAGAGAGAGATATATATATATAGAGAGAGAGAGACCGAGAGAGATATATATATAGAGAGAGAGATGCAGAGAGACAGATATATATATAGAGAGAGAGACAGAGAGATATATATATATATAGAGAGAGAGCAACAGAGAGAGAGATATATATATATAGAGAGAGAGAGACAGAGAGAGATATATATATATAGAGAGAGAGACACAGAGAGAGATATATATAGAGAGAGAGAGAGACAGAGAGAGATATATATATATATAGAGAGAGACAGAGAGAGATATATATATATAGAGAGAGAGACTGAGAGAGATATATATATAGAGAGAGAGAGACAGAGAGAGATATATATATATATAGAGAGAGAGAGACAGAGATAGGTATATATATACATAAAGAGAGAGACAGAGAGAGATATATATATATATAGAGAGAGAGAGAGGTAAATATATATAAAGAGAGACAGAGAGGTATATATATATAGAGAGAGAGAGAGACAGAGAGAGGTATATATATAGAGAGAGAGCAACAGAGATATATATATATATATAGAGAGAGAGAGACAGAGAGAGATATATATAGAGAGAGCAACAGAGAGAGAGATATATATATAGAGAGAGAGAGATAAATATACATAGAGAGAGAGACATAGAGATATATATATAGAGAGAGAGAGCAACAGAGAGAGATATATATATAGAGAGAGATCGAGAGACAGAGAGATATATATATAGAGAGAGAGAGAGAGAGACAGAGAGAGATATATATATAGAGAGAGAGAGACAGAGAGAGAGATATATATATATAGAGAGAGAGACAGACAGAGAGATATATATATAGAGAGAGACAGAGAGATATATATATAGAGAGAGAGCAACAGAGAGAGATATATATATATAGAAAGAGAGACAGAGAGAGGTATATATATAGAGAGAGAGAGACAGAGAGAGGTTTATATATATAGAGAGAGACAGAGAGAGATATATATATATAGAGAGAGAGACGGAGAAATATATATATATATAGAGAGACAGAGAGAGGTATATATATAGAGAGAGAGAGACAGAGAGAGGTATATATATATAGAGAGAGAGAGACAGAGAGAGATATATATATATAGAGAGAGAGAGACAGAGAGAGATATATATATATAGAGAGACAGAGAGAGATATATATATAGAGAGAGAGAGACAGAGAGAGGTATATATATAGAGAGAGACAGAGAGAGATATATATATAGAGAGAGAGAGACAGAGAGAGATATATATATAGAGAGAGAGACCGAGAGAGATATATATATAGAGAGAGAGAGACCGAGAGAGATATATATATATAGAGAGAGATGCAGAGAGAGAGATATATATATAGAGAGAGAGACAGAGAGATATATATATAGAGAGAGAGAGCAACAGAGAGAGAGATATATATATATAGAGAGAGAGAGAGACAGAGAGAGATATATATATATATAGAGAGAGACACAGAGATATATATATATAGAGAGAGAGAGACAGAGAGAGATATATATATAGAGAGAGAGACAGAGAGAGATATATATATAGAGAGAGAGACTGAGAGAGATATATATATATAGAGAGAGAGACAGAGAGAGATATATATATATAGAGAGAGAGAGAGACAGAGAGAGGTATATATATACATAGAGAGAGAGACAGAGAGAGATATATATATAGAGAGAGAGAGACAGAGAGAGAGAGAGAGAGGTAAATATATATAAAGAGAGACAGAGAGGTATATATATATAGAGAGAGAGAGACAGAGAGAGGTATATATATAGAGAGAGAGCAACAGAGAGATATATATATATAGAGAGAGAGAGAGACAGAGAGAGATATATATAGAGAGAGCAACAGAGAGAGAGATATATATATAGAGAGAGAGAGATAAATATATATAGAGAGAGAGACATAGAGATATATATATAGAGAGAGAGAGCAACAGAGAGAGATATATTATAGAGAGATATCGAGAGACAGAGATATATATATATATATATATAGAGAGAGACAGAGAGAGATATATATATAGAGAGAGAGACAGAGAGAGAGAGATATATATATAGAGAGAGAGACAGACAGAGAGATATATATATAGAGAGAGACAGAGAGATATATATATAGAGAGAGAGCAACAGAGAGAGATATATATATATAGAAAGAGAGACAGAGAGAGGTATATATATATAGAGAGAGAGACAGAGAGAGGTTTATATATATAGAGAGAGACAGAGAGAGATATATATATAGAGAGAGAGAGACAGAGAGAGATATATATAGAGAGAGAGAGCAACAGAGAGATATATATATATATATATAGAGAGAGAGACAGAGAGAGGTATATATATATAGAGAGAGAGACAGAGAGAGGTATATATATATAGAGAGAGAGACAGAGAAAGACATATATATATAGAAAGAGAGACAGAGAGAGGTATATATAGAGAGAGAGAGAGACAGAGAGAGGTATATATATATATATATATAGAGAGAGAGAGAGATATATATATAGAGAGAGAGAGACAGAGAGAGAGATATATATATAGAGAGAGATGCAGAGACATATATATATATATATATAGAGAGAGAGACAGAGAGATATATATATATAGAGAGAGAGCAACAGAGAGAGAAAGAGATATATATAGAGAGAGAGACTCAGAGAGAGATATATATATATAGAGAGAGAGACAGAGAGAGATATATATATATAGAGAGAGAGACAGAGAGAGATATATATATAGAAAGAGAGAGACAGATATATATATATATATATAGAGAGAGAGAGACAGAGAGAGATATATATATATAGAGAGAGAGAGACAGAGAGAGGTATATATATATAGAGAGAGACAGAGAGAGATATATATATAGAGAGAGAGAGACAGAGAGAGAGAGAGAGAGAGAGAGAGGTATATATATATAGAGAGAGAGACAGAGAGGTATATGTATATATAGAGAGAGAGAGAGACAGAGAGATATATATATATATATATAGAGAGAGAGACAGATACATATATATATATATATATATATATAGAGAGAGAGAGATATATAGATAGAGAGAGAGACAGAGAGACATATATATATATAGAGAGAGAGCAACAGAGATATATATATATATATATAGAGATAGAGAGAGACAGAGATATATATATATAGAGAGAGAGAGACAGAGAAAGATTTATATATAGAGAGAGAGAAACAGAGAGATATATATATATATATAGAGAGAGAGACAGAGATATATATATATATATATATATATATAGAGAGAGAGAGAGAGAGAGATATAGATAGAGAGAGAGACAGAGAGACATATATATATAGAGAGAGAGAGACAGAGAGAGATGTATATATATATAGAGAGAGAGAGAGAGAGACAGAGAGAGATATATATATAGAGAGAGAGAGACAGAGAGAGAGATATATATATATAGAGAGAGAGACAGACAGAGAGATATATATATAGAGAGAGACAGAGAGATATATATATAGAGAGAGAGCAACAGAGAGAGATATATATATATAGAAAGAGAGACAGAGAGAGGTATATATATATAGAGAGAGAGACAGAGAGAGGTTTATATATATAGAGAGAGACAGAGAGAGATATATATATATAGAGAGAGAGACGGAGAAATATATATATATATAGAGAGACAGAGAGAGGTATATATATAGAGAGAGAGAGACAGAGAGAGGTATATATATATATAGAGAGAGAGACAGAGAGAGATATATATATATAGAGAGAGAGAGACAGAGAGAGATATATATATATAGAGAGACAGAGAGAGATATATATATAGAGAGAGAGAGACAGAGAGAGGTATATATATAGAGAGAGACAGAGAGAGATATATATATAGAGAGAGAGAGACAGAGAGAGATATATATAGAGAGAGAGAGACCGAGAGAGATATATATATAGAGAGAGAGAGACCGAGAGAGATATATATATATAGAGAGAGATGCAGAGAGAGAGATATATATATAGAGAGAGAGACAGAGAGATATATATATAGAGAGAGAGAGCAACAGAGAGAGAGATATATATATATATAGAGAGAGAGAGACAGAGAGAGATATATATATAGAGAGAGAGAGACACAGAGATATATATATATAGAGAGAGAGAGACAGAGAGAGATATATATATAGAGAGAGAGACAGAGAGAGATATATATATAGAGAGAGAGACTGAGAGAGATATATATATATAGAGAGAGAGACAGAGAGAGATATATATATATAGAGAGAGAGAGAGACAGAGAGAGGTATATATATACATAGAGAGAGAGACAGAGAGAGATATATATATAGAGAGAGAGAGACAGAGAGAGAGAGAGAGAGGTAAATATATATAAAGAGAGACAGAGAGGTATATATATATAGAGAGAGAGAGACAGAGAGAGGTATATATATAGAGAGAGAGCAACAGAGAGATATATATATATAGAGAGAGAGAGAGACAGAGAGAGATATATATAGAGAGAGCAACAGAGAGAGAGATATATATATATAGAGAGAGAGATAAATATATATAGAGAGAGAGACATAGAGATATATATATAGAGAGAGAGAGCAACAGAGAGAGATATATTATAGAGAGAGATCGAGAGACAGAGAGATATATATATATATAGAGAGAGAGACAGAGAGAGAGAGATATATATATAGAGAGAGAGACAGACAGAGAGATATATATATAGAGAGAGAGCAACAGAGAGAGATATATATATATAGAAAGAGAGACAGAGAGAGGTATATATATATAGAGAGAGAGACAGAGAGAGGTATATATATATATATATAGAGAGAGAGAGAGATATATATATATATAGAGAGAGAGACAGAGAGAGAGATATATATATAGAGAGAGATGCAGAGACATATATATATATATATATAGAGAGAGAGACAGAGAGATATATATATATAGAAAGAGAGCAACAGAGAGAGAAAGAGATATATATAGAGAGAGAGACTCAGAGAGAGATATATATATATAGAGAGAGAGACAGAGAGAGATATATATATATAGAGAGAGAGGCAGAGAGAGATATATATATAGAAAGAGAGAGACAGAGATATATATATATATAGAGAGAGAGAGAGACAGAGAGAGATATATATATATAGAGAGAGAGAGACAGAGAGAGGTATATATATATAGAGAGAGACAGAGAGAGATATATATATAGAGAGAGAGAGACAGAGAGAGAGAGAGAGAGAGAGAGAGAGGTATATATATATAGAGAGAGAGACAGAGAGGTATATGTATATATAGAGAGAGAGAGAGACAGAGAGATATATATATATAAATAGAGAGAGAGACAGATACATATATATATATATATATATAGAGAGAGAGAGAGATATACAGATAGAGAGAGAGACAGAGAGACATATATATATATAGAGAGAGAGCAACAGAGATATATATATGTATATATAGATATAGAGAGAGACAGAGATATATATATATAGAGAGAGAGACAGAGAAAGATTTATATATAGAGAGAGAGAAACAGAGAGATATATATATATATATAGAGAGAGAGACAGAGATATATATATATATATATATATATATATATAGAGAGAGAGAGAGAGAGAGAGAGAGAGATATAGATAGAGAGAGAGACAGAGAGACATATATATATATAGAGAGAGAGACAGAGAGAGATGTATATATATATATATAGAGAGAGAGAGACAGAGAGAGATATATATATAGAGAGAGAGAGACAGAGAGAGAGATATATATATAGAGAGAGAGAGACAGAGAGAGATATATATATATATAGAGAGAGAGAGAGACAGAGAGATATATATAGAGAGAGAGAGAGACAGAGAGAGATATATATAGAGAGAGCAACAGAGAGAGATATATATATAGAGAGAGAGAGACAGAGATATATATATATATATATATAGAGAGAGAGAGACAGAGAGAGGTATATATATATAGAGAGAGCAACAGAAATATATATATATATAGAGAGAGAGACAGAGAGATATATATATTAATATATAGAGAGAGAGAGACAGAGAGAGGTATATATATATATATAGAGAGAGAGACAGAGATATATATATATATAGAGAGAGAGAT